>NC_085137.1:431190292-431490292 GCF_035046485.1 Aedes albopictus
ATTCTGGTTTCTTTTTCAAAGTGGATATAAATAGATGGCGTCACCAGGCGCTAAATATATTCAATACAGTTTCATTCAAGTCGGATCGCTTTATACATAAACATTAACCACTAGGAGAGATTAAAACCGATCGATGAAAAATTTATACAACGATTTTGTTTTGCTTCCGCATATCTTACTTTTCGGCCTTGGTGTGACTGAATCTTGGGGGAAGTACTTCATAAATACCTATATAGACACTGAGCGCTAAAATCTACTTTTTACATGTTTGTAACATCAACTACTACTGCGAATAAAAGTTTGTTTGTATTGTTTTTGGTATAAGTTTCAAGCCAACAGTTGCCAAACGGCGGGATCCACCTTCTTCAGTGTTGCCAGCTTGCGCGACATCTGGCGGTGCTATGGTTTGTTTTTGCCGCCACTGGTCGATTGTGTCAAAACGGTGGACGATACTGCACTTCGATCTACAACGAAAAGAAACAGTATTAGATATGAATGTTTCGATTGCCTACCTCTAGGCAACTCCTGCCTAATAGATCGTTAGACATCGATATGGTAACTGGTTTCAAAACTTTGATGTTATTGCATGCAAGAAGTAGTAAGAATTGATATATCTGCTCCTATATCTTCCGACAACACTTGAGCCGACACTTGAGCAGTGGCCGGTATTTTGGGCACTTTTCGTTATAACTCAGCCAATTACAAACCAATTGATTTGACAATTTGTACACGGCTAGAGACTATTAGTATCTCACCGAGTCCCAAAAATGTGTCAATTGGCTTAAATTGGGTGAGTTATAGCTGAAAAGTGTCTAAAATAGGAGCCCTGCCAAGATGGTTCCACTTCCCTCAAAGCATAAAACGAGTTATTTATCAAACAATAGCCCTTACCGAAGCTGCACACTCCGTTATACTGGACGTCGATGTAGAATCCGGTGTTGCACGAGTCCCGCAACATGTGACACCACGAGTGGTAGGTGTGGTTGTTGGTGCCGCACAGTTTGACATTCGCCGGCTGGTGGTGCTGTTGTGATTGGCGGTGCTGCTGCTGCTGCTGCTGCTGGTGGTGGGGATTACCACCATTTCCACCATTGCCCAGCTTGCGAGTCTGCAAATATTGGGATGTAAATTAGACAATTGATTAGTCTTCTGCGCAGACTCATAAATTCGGAGCGATAAGTTTTAAACGATGGCAATTAATTGTGTGGCCTTTGGTTGGATTAGGTCTGGAGGATTTCGCGGTTGATCGATTTGCTCAGATTAGGTGAGAATTTGTAGTAGCTTAATTGGGTTCCTCGATGAATAAAAAATTCAAATCTGTTGAGTTGAGAGTTGTGTGCATAAAGTGCATAATATTTTAAAATACTTAGGAAAATTTACTGGTTCCACTGGCAGTTTGGGTTTGCTAATTTTTTCACCTTCATGATCACCGTCTGTGACATACGGTTTCAGTTCTTGACTGGAACATTAGGCCGTGTTGATTTTTCCAAAGATTCAAATGCACAAAACCGCATAGTCACAATTGGTTGCAAATGGACTCAAATGAAACCCAACAAAATAATAAAAAAAATCTAAAATCTCAAATCGTTAACCTTTCTGGACGCGTGCCTGATGCTAAAACTACACCGCGCTCGCACTGTGGGCGACAAGCGAAGTTTTTTTGGTAGTATTATACTTTTTACAATTACGCGTGTCCTGAAGAGTTAAGCTAGTCCGCACTCGACTTGAAGTTTCATATGGGAATTATAATTTTCAGGTAAGAGGAAATCAAAATTTTTAAAATCTTGAAGAAAATGTATATTTAAGTCGCATTAAAAATTCTCTCCCCCTCTGAAGATTTAGGACTTACATAATTGAACATTTTGTGAGAAGACATTATTCTCGATACACTTCAATTTAGGGCGTTATTAAATCTCGAAATAATGAACATTCTAAATGTATGATTTCTAACTCCTTTAATTGGCATCACTGCACGTTTTGCGTGCGGAAGAGGGTGGTGACAGCCGTCTAGGTCGTCATCACCCGCCGTTGGATGGAGACGCAAGTACCTTATAAAAATGGGATAATTTGGTTCGTAAATATTCTTTCAATTTAACTTTATACAAGTTTGGTATCTTCGGAAAAGTTGTTGACTTGGTCACGGGCATCATTTATCCGCTAGGCAGCGCTAGTGAGCAAACACATATTTGTGTATCTTTATAATGTGATAATTTAGATGGGAGGTGTCTTCGCAAAGTTGTTGGCTTGGACATGACATTTTCATTCGCTAGACTAGTTGGCAATTTGGCCGATAACGTATAATGCCTCTATACAGAAGCTATACTAGCCGTTAGGTGGTGCTATTTGTCAAGTAAAGATTTAGGCTCTAATATCTCGGGATTCAAAGCAGATAGAAAAGTGCCGTCTTCGGAAAAGTTGTTCAGAAGCGCAAACACAATCTGGCGATTTATCTATTAGTTGATGATTTCGCTTCTTAGTGGCGTAAGTTGTCACGTAAAGTTATAAAATTCAATAACTCGGGATAAACTACGGAATCACTTCAATCAATAGGAAGATTCATTGAACAGCGTACTCTGCTTATTATACATATATTATCCTGATCAAACGCCGCGATCACCAAGTCAATCTATGATTATTTCATTTGCAATGTCATGAAACATTTCAAATAACCTGGATAATCATGACTTACGCAGCTGTTTAATCTGATGAGTGAATCCCCTAAATGTGTTGTTGCAGCTTCAGCCTTACTTTCCAGAAATAGTGCAAATTGAGAAAAATGTAAGTGTTCGTTATATGGAGGGGAAAAGCATGAAAATCTACATGACTTTTTCGTGAAAACTCATGATTCTCATTATTAGTTTTGTTAATTTCACAGAAATCATTATTTGTGGTTAATTTCACGTCGGATTAATCAGCACTAATATAAACATGTTTAATTTATTTCTGCTTTGAACGATGCATCATGGGTTCCAAATCAGATAGAGATCAGAGGACATTATCTCTGACGAAGTTGTTAAAAAAATCAATCCGGTGATTTACGAATTAGTTGATGATCTTAACACTAAATGGTGCTAGTTGTCACATAAAGTTTTAATATTCAATAACTCGGGATCCATAACAGATAAAAAAAGGGTCGTCTTCGGCCTTCAATCTGGTGATTAACTAAAAGTTAGGGAATATGCTGCTAGGTGGCGCTAGTTGTCAAGAAAAGTTGTGAGTTTCTCTATAACGTGATCTTAATGTAAATTGAAAAGTTTTGTTTTCAACATTCTTAAAGAAAGTGATCAAATACAATCTCTAATTAGTTGGCGATGAAGCTGCTAGATGGCGCAAGTTGTCATGTAAAAATTTGAACTGTTCAAAATGGAAGACAATTAAATAAAAAAAAATCTCACAAATAATTCTAAAAGTCGCAGTGATGAAGGGTAGAATCAGTTATAAATAACGAAAGTTCCATAAACAAATAAAAAAAAATGCATAAATAAATTAAAATTTTCCATAAATAATAGATTTTTGAAAAATTAAAAAAAAACGTCGGAAAGTGCCAAAATCAACAGTTCCATTAAAAACCCGATTTAATCCACCTATGGTGAACAGAACCCTTCTTACACTTATTAAAACGATTGTTGTCTTATTTGTATTTAACATATTTATTTTGTGTGATGGACCAAAAGTTCTAGAAAATATTGTGGATTTGGCATCTAGTGGATTGGTTTCCAAAATAGCATCATGGACTATGGACTAAACTACCAGAAATGCCAGACATCTTCTAGAATCTCGTGTGAAATTAAAAAAAAATAGCTTACATATTCTGGAATATTGTATCTTTTGTTAACTGCCAAAAGATCTTGAATCGATTAACAAATGGATAACAAAATCAACGAGATACAGTTTGTCTAATATCTCTTAATCAGTCGATTAAATTAGCTCTGAAGTACTTGGTATTTATGGTTATGGTGTAAAAAGGACAATAATAATATATCTACTATGCTAATCAGTTTTGGAATTAGCTAGTTATTTTGGCTGTCCAGTTCTCGCATTTTTCCCAGAATATATAAATTCAAAACTTTCATTTAACATATTGCTAGTTTTCATAGAATTCCTGTTTATTTGTAATTTGTTATTTATAATTTTATTGAAAACAATAACCACATACATTTTATGTGAGGTCAGCATTATTGATTGAACATTAATTTCTCATAGACTGGTCAAAAGCTCATGCAAGATAACAAACGAATATAATAATTAAAAAAGGAATTTTTTGAAAAACTCTTCGAAAGATAACTCAGTAACCAAATGTCCAATCGAAAAAAAAAAATTACAGGGCCTTTTACAAGGATACTGTAGCTTTCATTTGGTGCTAAGAGAACCCAAATCGGTTGACAGACGGCTGAGATATTTATTATGATACACTTGGTCAAAAATCTCTCAAAAGGTTAACCTGTATTACTCCCAAGTACTTTTTGAAAGATATCTCGATAACCAAATGTCCAATCCTAATAAAATTGTATAGGGTACTACTAGGATGTTATAGCTTTCATTTGATGCCAGGAGAACCGAAATCGGTTGACAGACGGTTGAGATATTATTATGATACACTTGGTCAAAAATCTCAAAAAGTTTAGTTGAATAAATCTTAAGTACTCTTCGAAAGATATCTCTGTAACCAAATGTCCAATTCTAATAAAATTTATGAGCGATCTACTGGGATGTTGTAGCTTTCATTTGGTGCCAAAAGAACCCAAATCGATTGACACACGGCTGAGATATTTAGTATGATACACTTTGTTAAAAATCTCAAAAAGTTTAGTTGTATAACTCCTAAGTACTCTTCGAAAGATATCTCGGTAACCAAATGTCCAATCGAAATAAAATTTCAGAGCGTTCTACTACGATGTTGTAGCTGTCATTTGCTGCCAAGAGAACTCAAATCGGTTGACAAACGGCTGAGATATTCATCAATATGCTAAATGTCAAAAATCTCTCAAAAAGCTAACCTATATTACTTCAAAGTACTCTTCGAAAGATATCTCGGTAACGTCCAATCGAAATAAAATTTCTGGGCGATCTACTAGGATGCTGTAGCTTTCATTTGGTCCCAAGAGAACCCAAATCGATTGACAAACGGCTGAAATATTTATTATGATACACTTGGTCAAAAATCGTAAAAAGTTTAGATGCATGACTCATAAGTACTCTTCGAGAGATATCTCGGTAACCAAACGTCCAATCGAAAAAAAATTCAATAGCGTTCTACTAGGATGTAGTAGCTTTCATTTGCTTCCAAGAGAACTCAAATCGGTTGACAGACGGCTGAGAAACGTGCGTGACTTTTTTTTGTAACGCACATACACACACACACACATACACACATACACACACACACACACACACACACATACAGACATTTGCTCAGTTCGTCGAGCTGAGTTCATTGGTATATGAGACTCGGCCCTCCGGGCCTCGGATCGAAAGTCGGTTTTTCGAGCGATATTTATTCTTATGGGTGTAAGAAGGGTAAAAACAGATTTTTTTTTCGTAAATAAAAACGGCTGCCCCATAATAAATTTGAAATTTCTTAAAAAAATATCGAGAAAGCTGACGTTGAGTATCGCCTTTTGAAGGTGGCAGATGGACGAAATAGTGAGAAGGAAATGAGCTTCCAGACGTGGAGTGCAATCCGACAACTGAGAGCTCGAAATGTCGTTTATTCGAGAGCAGACAAAGGCAACGCTGTTGTAATCTTGGATAAACTGGATAATGATTCCTGTGTTCATGAAATGATTTCCTCGGGTCCAAACGAGGAGTGAAGATACAAGAAGTTAAAATTCACGAAAAAAAAAATAGATTTGGGGCTAATTATTGACTCTAAGACGAGATTGTCGCAATCCTCCAACGATCGAGATTTGAGTGCTATCCTGGCCACGTCCTTTTGAGAGCTGAGGGATGGGAAAGGAAGATTAGTTGGACACCTAAGAATGGTGTAAAGACCTCTACGTCCACTTAGGCCTACGTGTCACGGAATTGGGATGTTGTTAGAGGAAGTGTAAATTCCAAAAGATACGTTTGGTCCACGTTTCAGAACCACAGTTACAAAACGCTGTGTAGAAACAAACTCAACAAATTATATAAATTCCAGTACTTTCGGATGAAAATGTAGACTACCATTTGCTTCTTTTGGACATCCAGCATTGATTTATACATGTATAACGGCTTGAACAACGTGATTACTTGTGGAGCGGACCTGGTGTGATGGTTAGAACACTTGACTATCACGCCGAAGACCTGCGATCGAATCCCACTCCCGACAAACTCGCAAAATGTGAGTTCTTCCTTCGGAAGGGAAGTAAAGCGTGGGTCCCGAGATGAACTAGCCTAGGGCTAAAAATCTCGTTAATACAGATAAAAAAAAGTGTCGATTCCTACAGCAAACGTTTGTGCCAGCTGCGGTGAGATTCTCTAGCTTGCTGAACAACTTTCCCAAAGACGGAATCATTCTATCTCATCAGGTTTCTGAGATACAGGGATTTAAATATTTTTGTCACCGCCTAGCGGACAAATTTTGAACCATAGTCGCCGTTACCGACTAGTCCTTATGCGAGGTATGTACTTCAAACGGAATCGCTCAAGTTATTTTCGTTCAGTGTATTATTTTCCCGTGTCCGGAATGGTCAAGAAATTTAACAGCAAGCCCCCTTTAACTTGACGTTTCGTTTCAGCTCCGTACTAGGATCCGGAATAAAGCGACTCTTGCCAATTTCTTGAGCGATCCCTTGACCATATTGTACTCGCATCGTGATAGCCCAAGAAATTTCTTGCGATCTGCGTACTACCCATTACCCTGTAGAATAGATTTACCGAAGACAATTTTCTTCTATCTCATCGGGATCTTGCGGTATACGTTCTGCAAAGTATGTGGCCAATTTCGGTACCCCAAGACAATCCGGAATGACTTCGGTACCAAGTATTGTGATGGACATCAGTGAGTCATAACTCTTATAAAAAGAAGCATGGTTTACAAACTCGGTTCCGAGCATCGATTCCTTGAGTCCATCCACGAGTGAGTCCATGTCTAGAGTAGTGAAAAGTGAGGAGTGAAACAAAAGCAGTACAAAGTGAGAAATAGGCAATAAGCAGTGAGAAATGATCAGTAAAGATCGTGAAGCAATGGTGCTCAAACAGCATCAAATTAGGCAAGGAATCCTAATACCCACGCTTTTTGCACCATTTCACTGCAGAAACGGAGAATTGACCTTCTCACCATACTAAAATTCTGCTCATTACTACAAATCTAGTACTTCACCGATCTGTCCTCTTGTCGCAGAAAAGTCACGGCAGCACAATTTTTTTATTGCACAGGAGCTAGAATTATGTAATTTTGACTCTAATCTAGAATTACTTGACAATGGCTAGTGTCCACCAAAAAACTTGCGCTGTTATGACTCTTTTGTGACATACACTCTCGATCAAAAGTTTGGGGCACTGAATCAAAATCCATCCATCGCGTAACAATAATGAGAATGTCACAACCTGAATTTGTTGCGACAATTCACCCAATGCGACATAAGTTTGTTCAAACTTGAACAGAATACATAGGATAAAAATAAGCGATTTTCGAGCGGTAACTTCGAGTCGGTAAACACTGTAACACTGTTGAAGATTTTCCATCAAACAGTTTCGATTTCGGGTTAGTAATAATCTATTATTCACTAGTTGAAAAGTACGTAACAAAATCAGCTTCAGTTTTGTCTCTAACAAGAATTTTTGAGATCATGTCATTATCTGTTACCAGTAGGGATAAAGAGAAATCACGGCGCCTACTTTGTTTCTAGTTTTGTGTTTCTTTTGTCTGACTCTTCTCTGGTTTGGGGTCACAAACTTAAAAACATCTCATTTTTTAAGCTCATATACCTACCCGCCAGTTTGCGCCCGATTTCAAATGCAAGCAAAAGTGAATAAGAAGCACAAAGTGTAAATCGATGAGGTGTAAGAAGTGAGCAAGGCAGAATCAGAAGTGAGTAGTAAGAAATGAGAAATTAAAATTGAAGAACGAGGATATGCGCCCTTCACCGCAAATGCCTATAATCTCTGTGTGAATCCTGGACATTCTCTGGAAATACTGGTATCATCTGTAAAATTGAACATTATAAAGCTTATGCTGGAAATCTTTCATGAAATGGAACAGCCTATGCCGAAAGAATCCTGAAAATTGTTAGTCCCTCCGAAGCTTTTTTTTAAAGTCAAAAGAGGCTAAATGGAACGCGAAGTATTGAAAAGGATTTCAATACCATTTAGAAACTTATTCTTTACCAAAGGATTCTTTGACGCAAAAACTATGTGTTATGACATTCGAATCGATTATCATGATTAGATAACATCGTGTATACCCGTTAACCTTACCCCACCCGTTTTAATTTGCCTCAGTGTACCTTAAATTGAACGTTAATTTTTTTGTTGATTCTTCAATGAAAAATTCCAAATTTAACGCTATCTTGATGATCTCACTTGATGTTTTTATTACATACAAGACTGAAACTTAAAACCCGTTTTCTCAGTTTGATGTTTTGGAGTATGGAACAAGACAGCTACAAAAGATAATAAAGATTCACGCAGGCGCATTTGGCGGGTTTTCTGATTTATGTTTTCGGGTTTGTGCTTCGTTCGACGGTAGGAGGCCCAGACAACTCAATGATAACGAGATCGATGCAGGCATATGAATATTGACGTATTTCTGTTGGAAACTACTTTAGTAATTCGCTTAGGATGAATGCTATGAAAAAATGTCCGGAAATCCCAATAGAAATTTTTCGTTGATTTAAACCTTAAATGTTTGACGAAAGTACTTAAACTTTTCTCCAAAAGTGAATCAAAAGCAAGAAAAATATCAACATTAATTCGACCAGCAGTTTCTGCAAAGCATTCTTAACAAAACCGTTTGAAATGTCACCAATCGTTTCAATTATATTTTTTTCAAAATATAAAAGAAATATCTCCAGAATTGTTAGTCAAATGTTTCGATACGAAGTCCTGCAGTAATTTTTACTGTAATTTTCCGTAAATCTGAATAAATACATTATTTTGGTGTTAATCCAAACCATTATTGGTTGCTTAAAAAATAGTTGCATACTTAATCGCTAACGGTTAAAAACAGCAAATTTGCATATTTTGCTATATACATTGAGATTTTACTCATTTTTTTTGTTGGTGACACATAAGGCTTACTTTTGAGACAGACTAATTGTTTATTTTTGTTTTAATGTGATCTATAATTAAAGATCATGCTTATGATGCTCAGCAATTTTACAATCACCTAATTTTTGTTCTTGTTGTACTCAATCATAAAAATTTATAACTAAGCTGTCAGCGAAAATCTGACATTTGTCCATTAGTCATTTGGTTCAAAGCCAGTCTAGACCGCACATCACCGATGATCTCCACCGCTCAAATAATCCCTTCCTCTGACATTTTCGAAAATCGACGTTACTCACCTGCTGGGGCCGCTTGACCCGGGGGCACTTGTAGCTGCAGCTCACGCACCGGGGCTTATGGGTTTGCAGATCGGTCAGGCACTGCTGCCGGTCCTTGCATTTGATCGTATCACATGTGGCGGTTTCTGAAATGATGGATATAAAATTCTTAATGAATCGATAAATTCCACTCGGTTTGGCGGTTTGGCGTTCATTTTTCTTTTTGTTTTGTTCGCTTGAACTGATCGCGAATCGCGAATCGCGAGACGAGCGAGACGATGCGAGACATATGGTCATAAAACGATAAAACTCCCTCGTCACTTGATGACCGACCGATCGCTCGACCGAGAGCGTGAGCATTGGGCATTGCAAAATTTATGCCCGAATTAACGACGGTGGACACAATTTGAATGCTCTTCTCTGGCTGGATCATTCCGGCTGGATTTATCTCCCCCAGACGCAGACGATCAATTAGATTTTTTTTTCGGCGATCAATCCCTTCTCCCTTTGATGCTGGAGGCGAAGAATTTTACGATCGAGATAAATTTTCACAGGATGAACGGCGGGATGTTTGAATCGAAGAAGACCAAACGAAATCAAAGTTCAATTCTTTTCGAATGGTGTTTTTGATCTGACGATGGGAAGGTTACTTCAACAAAAGGGTGCGAATTGCACTTTGGGTTTGAATTTTGACCTGACAAAAGCATGGGCGACAAGAATCGGACGAAATGGTTTTTGAGAAGTTTTGGTTACGTGAGTCATTATCATATGTATTGCAGGATTAAAAAATTTATGAGCTTTTCATCGCTCGTTCGCGCGAAGATTGTGCGAAATGAGATTTTAGAAATGTTACTTATACTTATGGAAAGCTATATCAAAATAGGACGCAAACAGTGGAAGACTAGATTGAAAGTGGTGAGCTGGATGGATTTTTATATGGTGAGATGATCAATTTTACGTTTCTGCAATAAAATGGTGCAAACAGAGTGAGCATTATGATTTCTTTCCTAATTTGATGCTGTTTGAGCAAAAGTTTGAGTAACTGCGTTGTTGTATTATTTCTCGCAACATTTCTACAACACAGTTACCCAAACTTTTACTAAAACAGCATCGAATTAATGCGCACAAGAAACCAGATATTAAATAAAAAAAAAAATGAAAAAGAAGTAATATTGAAAACTTATAGTCAAAACTTAAAGTTCAACAAAGGACTCCATTCTTTTTAAAATTCTTAATGTTGTGAAAAACATAAAAGTACGTTATATGTCCAATTTGCTTTTCATTGATTATTCGTTACAGCTTATTCTATCAGGTATCAGGTATCAGTAGGTCGGCTCCAGAGGCACGTTCTCCTCCATTTGGGAAATTTGTGCCATCGCCATGAACACGAGCCTATTCCTCATTTACCTGACGGAGAAGGGAAGGAAACAGGGTAGGACAGGGGAAGGGACAGGTAAGGGAATAGGATCGTCATACACGCATAAGCGTACCACAATGGGCTAACATAGCGTCCTGAAAAGGACACTGTAATAACGCAAAAGAGTACCACAATGGGTTCAAACAGCGCCCTGAGAAGGGCACTGACTGTGATAACGCATAAAGCGTAAAGAGAGCCTACAGCTCTTTACCACAGCGAGTCAAGAACAACAGTACGTCCTGAAGATTCAGGTTTCTGAAGTCAGTTTCACTTAATAAGTGTTTTCCGAGTACTCGCAAACTCAGTTGCGCAAAAACTGGACAGTTACATATTAAATGATACGAAGTTCCATAATCGGATTCACAGCTATCACAGGCAAATGAATCAGCTTGTTGAATATTCGTCATGTGATAGCTGAGTCGGCAGTGGCCAGCATGCTGCTATTCTGCTTTGGCAGATTTGTTAGATACTTCGCCACTCCTAGAGATGGCTCAGTACAATACAATTTTGTTTGACGACATGACTCCAAACTATTCCAATATTGTTTGTGCTGAGTGGCAGCCCAGGTGTGAATCTGAAGCTTTACCCAACACTTCGATATCGGAATAGCTGGCTCAGGGCCAATAAAGTCATGTGATGCTCAAGTGCGGGCTAACTCATCAGCCATTTCATTTCCAGCGATGGAAGAATGGCCAGGTACCCATTCAAGGTGAACAGCGTTAGCTGAATTCAGCTCCTCGATTTGAGTTCGACAAGCGATTACTATCTTCGACCTAGAGTTGGCCGAAGCAAGTGCATTAATAGCAGCCTGGCTATCTAAACAGAAGTATATTACTTTGCCCATTACGTGCTGCTGAAGTGCTGATTGCACTCCGTATATAAGAGCAAAGATTTCGGCCTGAAAAACGGTGTAGTGTCTACCAAGTGAGTAAGACTGATACAGCCTTAGCTCACGAGAATAAACACCAGCACCTGCTCGACCTTCGAGAAGGGAGCCATCAGTGTAACATACGATGCCGTCCGAAATACTTCTCTCCAGATATCCAGATGTCCACTCTTCCCGGGAAGGGAATTTCGTGGAAAATGTCCTATATTGAAAATTACAAGCAATTGTAAGATCACTTGGAGCAAGGACAAGTTTGTCCCAATTCACCAAAAGTGGAAACAACGAGGTGTGTGTGTTGAACTGCGGTTCACAGGAGTTTCCTCTAGTAAACCAATTACCCATAGACGGTAAGTGCAACAAAGTACTTCTTGTTTGAGATGAATGTGTAGTGGGGTAACGTCAAGCAACAGACAACTTCGAGCGCTGCCTTGGGAGTTGAAGAGAACGCTCCAGACATCGCCATTAAGCACATCCTTTGGAAATTGCCTAATTTTGATTGGACCGTTCTCACTTCGCCCTTTTGCCACCACACAAGACATCCATAGGTCAATATTGGACGAACAAGAGTTGTGTAAATCCATTTGATATACTTGGGTTTTAGACCCCAAGTTGTACCAGAGGTTCGCCGGCATTGCCCGAAGGCCATACAAGCTTTCTTGATTCTGAACTCAACATGAGGTGTCCAGGAAAGCCTGGAATCAAGAATGACTCCAACGTACTTTACTTGTTCAGTCAAATTGATTTCAGAATCCAAGAGACGTAATGGTCGAACACCATTACGGTTTCGCTTTTCCGTGAAAAGAACAATAGATGTTTTACTTGAATTTACCGAAAGGCCATGTCCCTTTCGTGACGGACCATAAAAGAATGATTATCTCAAATTTTCTCTTAAAAACTTAACGTCCTGTAGAATAAAACTTTCTTTACTTTGGCTACTTTATCAACCTATGCACTTTTTGGGGTCAAATTAAGACCAGCACAATTGTGCTAGTCCGTCCTCAAGCCGGTCGATGTCCTCTAAGTAATTGCTAAAAATTGCCTACTTTTATGGTACAGAAGAGTTATTGTAATTATTAAATCACTGCAAAGTGTTAGTTTGTAGAAATTTAAACGTATAATTTTAAATCTAGGAACACGAGATCAGCTTGACAGGGTATTTAAATAATAGAAGTGAATAAGAAGAAGATAATAAGAACAGCAAATCCCTGTTCCAATCTAATTCATGATTTCGATAATATGGAGTAATATTATTCACCCAAGTATTCAATGTTCTTTAAAAAAACTCGTACAAGCTGATATCGTGTTCCTTGAGTTGAAATGATACGTCTGAGTTTTTACAAACTAACACTTTGTAGTGATTAATTAATTAAAATCAATCTTCTATACCATAAAACGCCTAAGAATAGGCAATTTCCGATGGAACTTGGAACGCCTTGGGGACGGAACAGCACAATTGTGCTGGTCCCACTTTGACCACCCAGAAATCTTGTGCTTTTCAACAAAGCACCACTTTTTCTTCGCCGTTTGGCAGAACTACTCTTTTCTATCGATTTTTATTCCTGCATACCTGGATTAAACAAATATTTATAAAAATACGACAGATACATTTTTTTGAACTTCTAGGGTGATTGTTTACTTTTTGTTTAACTTATTGTGGCGTTTTTTATAAACAATTCCAATCAAAGCTGAGGCTCAGAAATACAAGTTAGAGTAATAACTCGATCATAAAAATTATTTACATCACATATTTTGAGGGAAAAACAATTGAAAAAAATGTGTAAAACCAATGCCGAAAAACAGCACGATTGCTGTCGTCCCGAAAGGGATATTGGCGACACCAACCCTCAACTACCTGAAGAGCGTTTTCCATCAGGTCGAAAAGGGTGCTGATGCACATACCGACTAACAATGTTAGGTAGTCGTCGGCAAAATCATAAGTAGTAAAACCGCTATTATTGAGTTGCCTCAATAGCGTATCTGCTACGAGATTCCATAAAAGTGGTGATAAGACTCCCCCTTGGGGGCATCCACAAACACTCAATTTCCTAATCGCCGCTTGACGCAATGTCGCGAAGAGATGTCGGTTTTTGAGCATTTGGTGAATCCAATTGGAAATCATTGGAGATATACCATGACCCCGTGCGGCTTCCAATATGGCATCGAAATGCTCGTTGTCAAAGGCATCCTCGATATCTACACAGCAAAAAAATCAGTCGCGTCGTGAAATTGATGTACAAATTACATCCGTTCTACACAGCAAATCAGCCGCCACAGCTTGAAAGTGGGTCTGGTCTAGCAATCGCTAGAACCAGAACGATTGATGAATCATATATAAGTAAAATATTGACATGGATTCGTACACTGATCCGTTGATTGTGAGGCGTATCCCTTACCTCTCGGCTATTTCACCGAGTTGGGAGGTAGATGATAAATATGATACTGCTTCTGAGTGTTTGCTGGAATGGGTTTGTTGACACTTTCCGGTGCCAACCAGGGTGTACAATAGTGATTGTGATTAATGTTGGAAAACGATGTAACCGAATGAAATTACGTTCAAAAATGGATACATCGCCAGAAATTACGCGCCTGGATATTACAGAATTATTTGCTGTGTAAGAAAACACCCAAGCAGGGTTGCTTTTGAGCGAATGCCTTCTCGATATCGTAAATAACTTAGTGTAAAAGAGTCACAGTGTACTTTCCAGATTGGTAAGCATGTTGGTTCACATGAAGAGGCACATTGGCCAGATGAACATCACGGCACGGATGTGATGATCGACAATGCGTTCTAAGCATTTCAGAAGAAAAGAGGTCAAACTGATAGGTCTGAAGCTCTTTGCTTCTTCATACGACGCACGACCCACTTTCGGAATAAACTTTACTGTAATATCCCGCCAGGATTTGGGAATATACCCTGTAGCAAAACTGCAAACTAGTAGTTGTTTCAAAACATGTTTGAAATGATCAAATCCCTTCTGAAGCAAAATAGGATGAATTCCATCTACCCCAGGAGATTTGAAAGGAGCAAAGCTATTAAGTGCCCATTCAATCGATTTTAGAGTTATGATACTCCGAGTCGAAGCTAAAGAATCATAACTACAAGACATCAGGTTCATCCGAAGATGTAATATCCACACATCCGGGGAAGTGTGTACTGAATAAACATTCCAAAACTTCCTCATCAGAGGAAGTGAAATCACCATTTGGTAAACAAAGTTCGTTCACTTGAAAATTCTTAGATTTTGCAAGGATTTGTTCAACCGACTGGCTTCACTCAGACTGGAAACATTTGTACAAAGGTTTTTCCAGCCGGATCGTTTAGCTGACCGAAGAGCTTTCTGGTAGGTCTTGCGAGCCGACCTGAAAGCCTCCGATCCAGCAGAACGTCGTCTGTTCCAACTCATTCTACATTGTTTCCTGAGCTTCGCCAGATCAGAGTTCCACCAAGGGGTTCCTCTTGTGTTCCTCTTCTCAAAGCTGTAAAAAACATAAAAGTACGATTTGAAATGGATGAAAATATGGAGACTACATGGGTTATATGTCCAATTTGCTTTTCATTGATTATTCGTTACAGCTTATTCTAATTTCTCACTTTTCTCATTAAAAGCGCTCGATTGTAAATGAATAGATACTTTTTTATTCGTGGCTATTACTTTTCACTCATTTTCTATCTTCTCGAATGACGGTAGAGGGTCTCTCTGCAGAGTGCAGAATACGGCATTGCGAATCAGAAGCTGTGAGCTAATGTCTAAGTTAATCGTCTGCTTGGCAATCATTTTCAATACAAAGTGTCTCATTGTTCCCTTTATCCTGTTGATTGGTTTCTTTCAATGGAACAATCAATAGTTTTCCTTCATTCGGACATAAATCAGCAACTGCGATGAAACTTCATTCATTCAGTCCATCTCAACTCTTCAGATTTATTGCCTATAAATCAAACCCCCGTCCTACTGCGGAGAACCCAAGTCTCCCGCAGGGCCTAAGCGACGAACCCGTGCCATCGTGCGTGAGAACAACGAAAAAAGTGCTTTATGGTCGTCAAAAATGTTATCCGTCCCCTGTCCGCACCCTAATTATCATGTTTCCATAAGTCAGTGTCAAAACTTGTCAGTTTCCAAACGCCCGGCTTTCGGATGTCGGCAACATTGTTGCGTTTGGGATACGGACAGAGTCCGCTCAGGCGTCGAGTTTCGCATTAATATCGTTATTATTAGGTAACGTTGGGGAAGCACGTGTATCCAAAATATTAATGAGAATCGATTTGTTGGACGGCAGTGGGCGTTTGAAATCCCGATTATGAACTATGAATCGCGGATCCTAGAGAAGCGTGATCAAATTTGAATTAGGTAAAGAAGGTTTTCACCGGAGGCTATGCGTGAACGGCTTTTACGTTTTAACTGTTCAAGTAGATTCAAGAGAACATTTTCTTCGTGAATATAAAACTTTAGATAGGGTAAGTAATCATAAGTTTAACCAAATTGCGGCTTTCTGAAGCATCGGGAATTTTGACTGATTTTTTCACCCACATGGAAAGAATTTACTACGGTGAAGTCTCAGGTATATGAAAGCCACGGGTATTAGCTTTTCGTAAAGTGGTAAAAAGTTTACATTTGCACCACATTTCATTGAAAAAATCAATTACACTGTTCGACAAAAAAAAACTTTTGCCGTGATCAGAGACCCCATTAGTAGGGCATAAAAGCGCATGGAAAATGTAGAAAAATGCCATTTTCAAATTTGTTGGAGCACCCCTAGAAACTTTTTGAGATAAGTTTGAATTTTATTCATTTTTGGAGGTTCGACAAGAGCTTTAGAATTCATCATAAACACATTTGAAATACAATATATTTGAAATGCAGTTTTGTACACCGCTGAAATTTTCACAGATGTGAGAAGTAACTTTGATAAATAACTAGTCAAAATTTCAGCATATTACGACATTCCATTTCAACAACACATATCCAGAAAGAATCAAATATGACTTATATAAACAAATCCTTGAAGTTTTCTCTTAATTTAATCACAAAAAGCAAGCCCCTATCCTCATCTAATCATAATAAAATAACTATTTTACTTTGATTTGACTTCGAAATGCTACACTTATGATCTAAATTATTGAATTCAAATTTTCGAGAAGAAAATCCGGTCGATTTTTCAAATTACTAACGTGGTAAGCCTGTGTAAAAATAAAAATAAAATCTAATACATTTATATTTTGCGATCAGTACAAAAAAAAAACGTTTCCAGTGTTTTCGTGGGTTGTCTATTTTCACTTAATGTTTTGAAGAACCTCCTAGCCATACCAAGGTGATAAAATCGATAACTTTATTGAATAAAGCAAGCCTATTTCAATACAATGAATTGAAGCTGGCATAGCGCAGAAAACATGGTTTAAGTTCACGACTGTTGAAAACAATACAATCCTAAAAAAATGCAAGCCAAAAATGAGAACATTCTCCATTCACTATTAGTAATCGTTGTTTTCATCACATTTCAGTAAGTTTCACAATACAGAATGTGTATATTGGGGCATTACCATTGAAGACACTTTTATGAAATTAATTGAATTTGTCATGTAGTAAACTATTTCCAATCTTAATTTCAAGCTCAATAATGTCCTCCACAATTGTAAAATTGCTTTATAAACTCCAGCGGCATAGGGTCTGGAACCATTTGGGAAGAGGCACTTGTGTCTATGACTCAGTCAATTTAGAACCGATTGACTTGATTTTTGAGACACTATCAGATACTATAGCTATGTGCAACAATTGAAGTCAATCGGTTTGGAATTGACTGAGTTATATCAGCAAGTGCCTAAAATAGGTGCTCCTGCCTAAATAGTCCTAGACCCCATTTGTTAATATAGTGTTAAATACTGCTTCTGGATAGGCACTAAGGCGAGTTAATATAATTTATTTAGTCCAAATAGTCCAAATTTGTTTCAATGAAGAGGTCGTTGGAATTTGAATATATTTTCTGCATCGCATTTAAATTTTTAAGAACATGGAGCTGCTTGATATCCACCAGGTCAAGCAATCTGTAACGGTTACTTAGGTACACACCAAATCATTGAAAAGCATTCTCATCCATATGCGATATTTGGATATTTAAATTTGGGCACGACTCGAAATTTGATCAAAACAAAATACTTCCTTGAACTAAGTGGACGAAGTGTATTTTGCCTGAATTGTGATCCTAATCCATCGCATTCAAAATCGCAGTTTCTTGGTATTTAAACATGATTATGAAAGTAACATTTGATGTCAAATGTTACAATAAACTTTGTTCAGTTTCATAAACGACAAAAAAGTTTTTGAAAACTGCAATTAGAACATTAAATTTATTGGGAAAAGTTTTTCCTTAAAACACACATGCTGACCTCAATGAATTAATCTAACTTTCTTCCTGTGGATCCTTTGTAATCATATCCTAAAATTTCTCGTGTAGCTTTCTAGAATCATACTTAGTTAAACCAGATGTTTGAAATACAATTTTCATCTTCTTCAGTCAGAGACTGAAAAATACATTAACACTAGAAAACGGATGTCACATCTAGTGACCTAGTGGAGAACTTGTAAAGAAACGTTTTCTCCTACTGGAGCGGAAATCCATCCAATATTCCGAGGCGTTCGAAGTATCCGAAAGACTGACGCTGCTCGGCATCAACGCATAGAAGTTTTTTAAATGGATATATATATGGGCGTGCTTTATGGGATTAGATTAAAAAAACCTAAAATATTTTCACTATATAAGTCAGAGTTAAGCCTTCGCGGATATGTATCAATGAAACGGAATATCGTAATAGGCTGAAATTTTGACTAGTTATTTATTAAAGTTACTTCTCAGATCTGTGAAAATTTCAGCGGTATACAAAACTGCATTTCAAAAATATTGTATTTCAAATTTTTTTGTATGATGATTTCTAAAGCTCTTGTCGAACCTCCAAAAATGAATAAAATTCAAACTCATCTCAAAAAGTTTCTAGGGGTGCTCCAACAAATTTGAAAATGGCATTTTTCTACATTTTCCATGCGCTTTTATGCCCTACTAATGGGGTCTCTGATCACGGCAAAAGTTTTTTTTTGTCGAACAGTGTTATTTGTCAATAATGATTTTAACCTTAATTTGAACCAATTTTAATCTAGATTTGAACTACTGACGGCAGCAGCTCCAGCAATTCCCACGACAGCCTAATAAAGCCTAAGTGAAATTGTACTAGAACGGTAATTACTAGTAGTCCTATAATGTTTTTCAATTTTTAAGCACCAACGAAATAAAAGACCGAGCTGTTGGATCTTAGGTAATACATAGTTACGTCCTTGTACTGCGTATTGTAAGGCAATAAAACTGTATAAGCAACCTAGCGTTCGATGTTTCGCTAGGAATTTATGAATGAAACCCATATCGAGAGCAGAACCTTATTCACATTTGATAATGAATTGTACAGAAAGAACAAAATACCATCTTTGTTCAACAGAAATGTCCTTCCGCTGCATCCGTTGCAAGCTGGTCGGTGCAGCACCACGGTCCCGTAAATGACCATAAATGGCAATTTGGTTTCCTAATAACCGGTCATTATTTCAACACGCCCTGATTAAGCGCGAAAAATCGATCAGGTTTGGTCTGGTCTGGGTTGCAGATCGTCGTCCCGTCAGCAACCGTAAACATTGCTGATACTGGCCCAGTCAGTGGTGGATGGTGGGAGATGAATAATTTAGCACGGCCTCAGGGGGATTAGCTTCGGTCTGGTTGGTGATGAAGGTGTCCGGGAGTTGTCGCCAACGAACGAATGAACGGAACAAGGAGTTGCAGCCTTTTTGCTGATGATTGGTCGGAAGTTACCCCGATCTGGTCAAGGTCGGCCGCTTCGTAGTCGTCGTCGATAGCGTTGAAATGACATTGCGTGCAATCAAGGCGTGCTTTAGTGGCGCTCTCTGTAGAATGTTATTATCACAATTAATGCGTTGCCAATTGGAATAATTGGCAGTTTTCTGTTGGTGTGGATAATAAAGAACGATAGCTAGTTACTTCGAAGGAAGTTCTGAATAATTCGATTAAAAGTACGCCTTATATGAAAAGAAATGATTGAGTGTTCATTTTGACAAAAACAGGTATATAGTTTGAGTATGAGCGCCCTCGCAAATAAAACAACTTATGTTTTGTTGTTTTAACCCTCACTACGATAGCGTAGTGCACGTTCAGTGAGCCTGTGTGGGTCATATTGACCCCATTGGGTTAATGTGGTGCTTCGATACATGTTAGAAAATAGCTTTTCCGTGAAATTAGGAAGTGTTCCCCCTACTGGGTGGTAAAAAATCTCTTTGGTGTTTTGTTGCTCAGAAAAGGCGCAAAAGAGTTTCGAGCCCTAATTTGTATAAGAAAAAAATCTCATTGTGCTCTCAAATGCTATGAACTTTTGTGAAATTGGAATTTCATTTTTCGCTCTGTCAAATATAGGAAAATCGCCTATGTGATTTTAGATGTTTTACGCCCCTTAAAATATCAGAAAAAATTCCCTTTGTGAATATAGAAATATGTTTCGCTTATAGATGCATGAAAAAGTGTCATATAATATTGGAATGTACTTTTCTTTCGGAAAATCTTTCACAGATTTTTTTTTTGAAAGCTCTTTAGATCAGCTTTCATTCTTCGCTTCAGAATTTTCTCTAGAATTTCCTTCGGAGTTTTCGTTAAATGATCCTCTAGAAATTTCACAAAAATTCCAGTAGAAAAGCTTCCACGGCTTTCCTTGAAAAATCCTCCATAGATTTTATCAGGAATCCGTACCACAAGAGATTCCTGAAGGAGTTTATATAGAGATTCCTTCAGGATTTCCTCCAGATATTCTTAGATGTATTACCCCAGAAATTTATCCAGCATTTCTTTTAAGGATAGCTATAATAATATCTGCAGATTCTTTGACAAATTTATTCAAAAATATTTATTAGGAATAATCGGAAATTCCTTTAGAACCACCTCAAGAGTTCACTTCAGGGATATTTGCAGACACTTCTCAGGTACTTAGATTTGCAGTTTTCTCAGGTACTTAGATTTGCAGTTTTCTCAGGTACTTAGATTTTATTGAGAAACTCGCCCACAGATTGCTATAAGAACACTTTCAGAAAATTCACCAACAATTACAATAAAGGATTTTTTCTACAAATTCTTCAATATTTTTACTGGAAATTCCATCAAGGGTTTACAAAAATGTTCTTAATGTATTTCTCCTCGGATTCCTTTAAGAATTTCCCTGTGATTTCTTCAGATGTTCCTCCGGAGATTCATTCAAAAGTACTTCCCAAGATTTCTGCAGGGATTGTTTTGAAGATTTCTTTACTAGCAAAAACTTTTGAACCCAAATGTAAAGTTTCACTTAAGTCATACGTTCATAGAATGCGAGGTACAAACTGGCACTTAAGGGGAGAGTCCACCTTTCTGATCACGGAACTGCTCAGAGTTTCTTTCAGAAATTTCCACTGGCTTTTCTTTTGAAATTTCTTTGGAAAGATATTTTTATCTACAGAGACTTACTTCCTCAGAGTTTTTGAGATTTCTTCAGTGATTTCAGCAAGGGATTATTTGAAAAGTTCTTCCAAGGAGTGTTTCAGAAATTCTTCTAAATTTGTTTTTACAAATCGTACAGAAATTGCTTCAGAAATTCTTCCCAGGGTATTTCCAAGAATTTCTTCAGTGATTTTTTTGCAGAAATACTATATTTTTTCCATCAAAAATATTTTCAGGTATGCCTTTGGGGATCCCTGCAGAATTTATTCGAACATCCCTCCAGGGATTTTCAGAGATTCTTCCAGAAATTTCACAAACAATACTGAAGAATTCGTTAAGGAATCCCTGAAGCAATTTCTAAGAAATACCTGCAAAATTGTCTCAAGAAATGCTTTAAAAACTTCTGGGGATACCTTCGGAAATTCCAGGGAGAATTTTTTGAAAATAGTTTGAAGGAATTCCTGGACAAACAAAACCTGAAGCATTTTCTGGAGTTATTTTGTGGGCAATCGAATGCTTAGGATAATATCTAGGAGAATACCTGAAGAAAAACCTTAAGATTAGGGACAATGGAAATTCGCGATTTCACGGAGGCCGCGAAATCCGCGAAATTGGGCAATAGTCGCGAAATTTGAGAAATCCCGCGAAATGATGCAAACTCTGACAAATTTTAGAATAACACTTCAAAATTCAAACAAATTGAAATTTTTAAACATAAGGAATGTTCAATTTATAAAACGGACAACTTGCTTGTGCGATATCTTTTTTATTGTTCAATAAAATTATTACCAGTTTTTTTGCATAACTTTATAACAGAATAGCTATATTCTCAAATGTAGGAAAAATATAACATGAAGCAAAATGTACTTTATTGTGTAACTGAAGCGGCATTCGTAAAACATCAATAAAAACCCATTTCTTAAAATTCGACATAACTTTCCACATACTTAACATGTACATTTTCATGATGTTTTTAATGTATTGGAATCTTATACTATTCTATTAGAGGTAAAGCTTAATAGTTGGTCAGTAATAATGCACCAAGCAGCCTCCAGCTTGATATAGTGAGTTTCCTTGTTTTCATAGAAATTATTAAAAAAATATTTATTTAAGTCCTGTTTTGCAATAGCACAATGGATCCGGCTAAAAAATTTTCCAGAGTAGTGAAATATTGCTTTCTGAGTGATACAGAAGAGAAATTACTTTTTATTGCATTTTTCATCAAAAATCTAAGCCATAATGATGGTCATAGTAAAAAATTGCATACTTTTTGCTCCATTGATGCAGATTTTCGACTCTAGCGAATCTTGATATTATTTATTTTCAACAAAGTTGGTCCTATGTTATTGTACACCTTATTGAAAAGTTTTCATTTCTAATATCATTGTTATGTAAAATTTGCATTAGGTTGCATTATTATTTGGATGAACCTTCAAACAACGAAACTGTTTTGATTACTGTGCCTGTAATGGCGCACAGTAACCAAACCAGCAATGCTATTAAGAAGCAATTTTCTGAATTTCAAACCACATTATTCCTACTTTCGACTGGATGCATAACAACATTGTTTATTTAATATTTTCATGAACTTTTTGGTTTACAATTGAATTTTATTTAAAAAATCGAATCTCACTTCCCAGCTAACACGAAGTCGTACATGATGCAGAATAGGATGCTAAAGTGGAGGCCATATGCGTACATGCTACCATTTAACCGCGTGTAAAGTGTACGCCTTCACCACAGACAAACAGACGTAACTCTTAGAGGAAATTCATCAAAAACTTTCGCCCTGTGTCATTTTTATGAGCATACTGCCACCTGTTGGTAGAACCGCGCGCGACACTGTCAGCCATGATGGATTTCGATTTGACGTTTTGCTGACACGCACACTACTACACAAATTGCCTGTAATTTTCGTTTGCATCATTCAGCAACGTGTACACTGGCAAACGTCAAAGCGATCGAACACTAGCGCATCTGGTGGAACGATCGCGCAAATCAAATGAAATTTGATTTGATCGTTAAATGCATGTACCAAGCCATTTTGAAGAGTGTTACGTCTGTTTGTCTGTGCCTTCACTTTAGCATCCTATACAACAGCATATGCGATCGTGTGTTGGCTGGGTTGAGACTTTAATATCTCAACAATTGGAAAATTAAATTGAGTTAAAACTTCGCCAGAATGTTAATAACTCATGCTGCTACAGCATAGCACATACTTTTCTGATATCAAAACGATATACCATATGTGAACAGTATATTTTTATATATATTTTCATTTATCAGCAAAAAATTGACCTTATTTAACACCTGGCTATAAAATAAAACTATTTTTATTCGATTCAAAAATGATAACTATATCGAAAGGTGATGTACTGAATAACGAAGCAATGGTGGTTAAATTTGAACTTCGCATTGTTTATAGTCTTGTAAAGTTGTCCGTTTTATAAATTGATCAGTCCTTAAATTAGCTGATAACAATGATACGTTGATGATGATTAACCTGGGCTTGTTAGGGGAATATCTGTAAATAAAAAAAATAAAAAAATTGCGTTAAGTACTGTTCCTTTGAATTCCACTAAGAATTTGCATCCTTTGACAGATACGTATTTGGACCTCAACTATAAGGTCGTCTTCAGTGTCTTGTACTTGACTCGACTGAAGTCAAGTACAAGACACTGAAGACGACCTTACAGTTGAGGTCGAAATACGTATCTGTCAAAGGATGCAAATTCTTAGTGGAATTCAAAGGAACGGTACCTTACGCGATATTCTTTTTATTTAATGATACGTTCAAAAATATGTTGCCGTGAAATTCGCAATGTTGGCGAAATCGAAGAAATTTTGCCGCGAATTTCCATTGTCTCTACTTAAGATATACCTTTTATGAAAAAAAAAATCATTAGAGATTTATGAAAAAAATCAGCAAGATCCGCAGAGAAAATTCTGAAAGAAATCTTTTTTAAACTAACTTTGGAAATCGTAGGCAAACACAATTCAAATAATTTCCAATGAATGCCCGGAGGATTCTATGGAGGAATTCTGTAGAAATCTTTAAAGGAATTCCCAGAAAAATGGCTTATACAATTTCTTAAGTGATTTGTACATAAACATTCCTAAACAACTACCTGGAAAAAATATGGGCCCATATAGCCGAGGCGGTAAACGCACGGGTATTCAGCATGACCATGCTGAGGGTGACGGGTTCGATTTCCTTGACTTCGTTGGGCATAGAGTATCTTCGTGCCTGCCACACGATATACACATGCAAAATGGTCATTGGCAGAGGAAACTCTCAGTTAAAAACTGTGGAAGTGCTCATTGAACACTAAGCTGAGAAGCCTCTGCAGGTATTTATAGAAGAAAAAAATGAAAAATTCCATAAATGATTCTGAAGTCATTTCTGCAGGAATTGTTGATAGAATCTTTGGAGAAAAAATCTGAAAAAAAAACCTGACGAACGGTCTGAATAAATCCAAAGCAATGCCTGAAGGAAAAGCTGAAGGAACTATTGCGAAATCCCTTGGATGACCTTCCAGAAGAATTTCTTGAGAGTTTTCTAGAGGAATTGCTACATAAATGCTCGAGAAAACCCCCGAATTCATTAAAAATTATGCAATAATTTCTGGAAAAAAAAGTCTGGAAACAAACTGTGGATTCGCAGGAAAATTGTTCCAAGAAATCTATTGACAGGGATACATTTTGAATCATTCTACAAAGTCCTGCGAGAAACTTCTTTATGTAAACGTTTCAAATTATTTTGATGAATCCTCAAGAAATCCCTTAAGAAATTTCTAGCGGGATAAGAAGATAATCCTGGAGAAATTTTAAAAAGAATACTTGGGAAACTCATAAAAGGAATACAAGCAAAACTGTCTCTTCCGCGATAATTAAAGACAAAAAAATAATCGTGAAAGTATAATGCATGGAAGGTTTTCTTCGGAATTATTGTTAATTCGGCGCAATAGTGAAGTTTTTTTTTTCTTTTTTAGGCATACCAGTATCGGGGTGCTGAAATTTGGAAACATTGAGTAACCAGCTCTCCGGAAGGTGGAAGCGTAGACGATCAAAGGAGCTCCATCAAAAAACGCCTTCATCGCCACCGGAGAGAATAATTTGGGTGAGCTACGCACCCGGAGAAAGCAGTGGATAACAGATGATATCTGGAAGAAGATAGAGGGGCGAAGGAATGCCAAAGCCGCGATAAGGCGAGCAAAAACACGAGGAGCCAAAGCCTTAGCCCGTCAACGCTATTCAGCTCTCGAGAAGGAAGTAAAGAAAGGAAAACGCTCATGAAGACGGGATAAAACCGCGTGGACAGACTCCGTAGCCGACGAAGGTGGAAATCCGCAAACACCGCGTTATTCTTCATCTCTGCAATATTTCCCGTCGTCTTAGTGGGACTAAGATGAATGCTGCGATGTCCGTGAAAGACACATCTGGACAGCTATTGACCAACCCGGCTGATCAGCTGAAACGCTGGTTCGAGCACTTTGGAAACCTTTTTCAAGTATCGGCCTTTGAGGCGAACCAACCAAGGGTTGAAAATCTCATTAATAAAGACAATAATAATAAAGTATCGGCCACACCATCAACACCTCAGCATGATCCGCTTAGGGTACGACGCACTGCCCGTGTCAACACCGAAGCATCATCATAGTGCAGGAGATAGAAACACCCATCCGTAGCATGAAATCGAACAGAGCCCCGGGGGACGATCGCATATCAGCCAAGATGCTCAATGCTGACCTCGTAGTATCTGCACATGTGCTGCATCAATTATTCTGCAACAATTTGGGAACCGCAACATTTCCGGTCGACTGGATGCAAGGCGTCTTAGTATAGGTGGCCAAAAAAGGCAACCTGACTGTATGCATAACTGGCGGGGAATCATGTTGATGTGTATCGTTCTCAAAGTGCTTTGCAAAGTGATCCTTAACCGGATACCAGTGGATCATATTGTCACGCAACGTATAATCTTGGAGTAAATCGAAGAATTTCAAGAGTCTCTCTACCTGATGTTCATTGATTACGAAAGAGCTCCCGAGGGGTAGGAGGAAGGGTATCCCTGAGAAAATCATCGGCTTCATTGAAGCACAGTACAGGGCATTTTTGTGCAGAGTACTGCACAACGGTGTCTTGTCGCATCACATCCGGGTCGTTCCTGGAGTGAGGCAAGGATGTATCCTATCACCGCTTGTGTTCCTCATCGTAATCGATGAGACCTTGGTAGGTGCGATTGATCGTGAACCAAATCGTAGGTTGCTGTGGCAGCCCATTACCATGGAGCACTGAAATGACTTCAAATTGGCTGATGAGGTTTCTCTCCTAGCTCAACGGCGCTCTGATTTGCAGAGTAAGCTCAATGATCTTGCCGATCGCTCCTCGGCGGAAGGTCTCACCATCAACGTCGACAAGACCAAATCGTTGGATGAAAACACGGTCAACCCTTCCAGCTTTATGGTAGGTGGGCAAGCTACATTCTTTCGTAGTCAAATGGCGTCCGATAGTGGATCCAAGTATGTCGATCTTAATCTGCGCAGATTAAGAAGGCGAGGGTTGCCTTTGCGAGTTTAAGAAATGTGTGGAACAAGATTAGTCGACGCTCTAAAATCCGAATTTACAACTCGAACGTGAAGACTGTGCTACTTACTGTACGCCAGTGAAACTTGATGTGTATCAGTGGAGAACACTCAACGGCTGCAGGTCTTCAGCAATACATGCCTGCGGTATATAATTCGTACATGGTGGGCTCACAATCGGATCTCCAATGTGGAGCTCCATCGTCGATGTCATCGAAAGCCAATAGCGACAGAAATTCGGGAGCGAAAGTGGAGGTGGGTACATGTACTATAAGGCCTAAAATTGTTATTGATTTGTCGTTCTACGAAATATTAGAAGAACATCACAATAACAATCGGAAGTATTTGTGCAGAGTTTGGTATTGATGCGTGGTATTTCTTGGTTTATAGTGAAAATAACTGAAGAATAAGTTTTGGTATATACAGCTATCGAACAAAAGTATAGTTGAAAAGCAACAAATGTTATTGCTTTGTTATTCTATACCTACTGAATAACAAATACGGCACTTAAAATTTTAGGTATGCATTTATTATTGAAATAAAAGAATTGTTACTTTCGAGGTGTTATTCATACAAAGTTATGGCATTCGTTTTTGTTATTTTGCCTCTTATGTCCACCTAATGAACACACTTAATTTAGAATGCCAAATCTCTGTTTACAAATGCCGAGATTTGCACAGCCGAATAGTCAGCTAAATGTTTTGATGAGATCTCAGCTTAAAAATGCCGAGAATCAGTATAGCACGCTCTGTTGCTAAGCAACCTACCATCTTATTAGCTGAGTCTCGGTTAAAATTCAGAAACCGAGATTTGCACGGCCGAGCTCGTAAAATAAAACTGAGTGTGAAGGGCACATCGAGGTATGATAGTATTTAGGACTATGTAATACCTTGATATGTTATTTATTTGTTAGATTTTTCTGCTCGGGTAAGATTGGAAGCCAGCAGGACATCGCAGCAGTGGCAGACCCAGAGACTCATGGCGGCGCAGCCTCAATAACGAAATCAAGCAAGTCGACAGAAACTGAACCTGGCCACAGGTCAAGGCGATGGCTGGCAATCGCCCAGTATGGATATCTTTCAATTCGGTTAAGTAAAAAGTAAGTTCAAATGGGACCTGACAGTTTTTTAAGTTGCACACAAATTTGTGGAGATCTGAGTGTCACTGAAAATTTAACGACAGTTTTCTTATTCAGAGCTCAAATACTTGCAATGAATTTGTATTCACTGTATTCTAATTCCCACCCGATTCACAATAAAGTAACAATTTCAGCCTTCATAAAAAAAAACTGCTTTTGAATTTCCAATATTTACGAATAACATAACACACAATAAGAAAAAATGAAAGGATCCAGAAGAGAATGTGTTTGTACATACCGTCAAGGCATCATTCACCGTGGATCTAAAAGGATTCGGGGCAAATAAGGGCTGTCATTTGACACCAGTCTCATAAACATTGTTGGTGCCGCTTTTAATTGCCTTCATTATAGGTTAAAATTAAAGCAATATCCACAGAAGTAGAAAATTTTTCTCAAAATTTGGTGATATAGTACAATTAGTAAAGGGTAGTAGGGTCGCCTAATTCCGTGGTAGGTCACCATTCACCGTGGTAGTAGGGACCCATTCACCGTGTATGAGAAATTTTATTCCACTTTGTTTAAAATGATCAAAACAACCCAGCCAAGGGAATTTTCTTCGTTTAAATTCATTTCAAGTAATAACTTGCAAGATTTTATTAGAAAAACGAATGTTCAAATTTTCGATTTTTTCTAGATATGTGGGACAATATGGGGCACGGTGAATGGAGACCATTGATTTTTAGGGTACCCATTTACCGTGCCTTTTTGTTTCAATTAAAAAGTACGAGTAATCGTACTTTCTTGTTGAACTTACTTCGGTAATGCAAAATACATACCTGATGTGTGAATTTAATTGCTTCTTGGTGGAATAAAAACGTTACTACATTTAGTTTATCGCTTAAAACACCTTAGCGCAGTTTTCGTTTTTTCACTATGAATGCAGTGAACGAGCAAAAACCCGCTTCACGTAAACACACTTTAGTGTCAAAATGATACTTTTAAATGTTTCTAATGAGCGTTTTGACATGGTAACAATACATAAGTGTTGTATTGGTGAAATTGAAGGGAAATTGTCATATCATTCAATCATAATATGGAAATAATGAAAAAATATTCGAAGGCACACGGTGAATGGAGCCCCCACGGTGAATGGCGCCTTGACGGTACTCAATATTGATAAACGCTTTATGCGGATTATTTGATACTTAAGTTGATTTAAATCACGTCAAATAATTATCACGCTGTTCTAAAAAGATACAGATTAGTGTCCCATTTCAATTAACTGACGTGTTTTGTTCAGCTTTTTTCATTCCTTTGCTAACCATAGGGTCAATGCATTGCAAAATGAAGTTTGAAATGGTGCACAAGAAGAAGGCAGCCACCTTCATCGACCATACAACGGACTGTCAAATGCATAATAAAATAACGAATTGCATTGGCAACTTACAATGACACCTGCAGCAGGACTGGATGATGGAGTTCTTCACTCGAATCGAACCGGTGCAAGGCGTCATACATATTTCATAAAAGCAGTCAATCGGAGAGACAGACCTGGCATCAGACACCTCCGCCAGGACAGCCAGTGCAGACAGCGACGGCGGTGGTGCAAAGTCCGGTGGCGGCAGCGGGGGGGGGGCGTAGTTTGTTATGATGAGCACACACAACACCACCCCCGCACGACTTGGAGCATGTCCTGTCCATTTGCATTAATGTCGAACAGGTAGGTAGGTATGTAGGTGCCTACCATCATCTTATGTCATGAACGATGGTGGCGGTCGACACTCGACACGACACGCTGCTGCTGGGCGAGCGGGCGAGACAAACACGAGTGACATAAAAAAGGTGCTCGACAAGGTCGCTTGAAGTGTTTCGGGTCCTGCGATTACACTCAATCATGACCATCGATCTTTCCAGGAATTAATTCGACACGCTGCATCCAGTCGACCGTAATCGTTTCGTCATATCTGGTTCCACTTGGGTGACAGGAGTGTGTGGACTGACAGCATTCCTGCGATGTCGTCGCGAAATGAATGAATCCCAACGGCGATGACATTCCACGAAAATGTCCGATTCTTGTTCCCACTTTCGTCGGTTATTATATTCTGGTAAAGATCTCCGTGCTTCTTCAAATGAGGCGAAACATGGCGCAAGCCACACTTGTCACCCGTCTGTTGGGCTTTATCACCAGTCTGCACAATGAGATGATGGTCGTCTGATGGAAATCCGAAGATTATTTATGGCTCGACTTGCAGTTGGTCAAGCCGGAAATATAAAAATAGCGTGAATCGCAAAGCAACCGACATTGCCGGCCGGTACCTCAGCACTTCAGCAGGAATCTGTGCAATTCGTTGACAACCGCACGGTTATGACGCTGAACGACGGTGGAGAGCATTTTTTCTCCCTCGTGGTGCTTGAGCATATTTCATTGCAATTTCCCTTTTAACCGGTCAGTGACTGTGGTCTACTTATTCTATAAGACGTTTTTACGATTTCCCTTTCGAAGGCATCATCATCATCATCATCACCATTGATGTATGTACGACGTTGTCCGGTTGACAACAAGTGTCAGGGGACTCGAAAGTGCTTTTCTTTAACATACTTTCCAAAGGATAACGATGTGCTCTTTCAACTGTTGTCACTCAAGTGCCCCACGTTCATTCATACTCAAGCGAAAGGTTACCACCCCGTATCTGAGAATAGAGCTAGATTATATACTTTTTTATAGAACAGTCGTACAAAGTAATTTAAAGCGTAATGCCAACTGAAAATGATAACAATAGTTTTTCGCATTTTACTCGAAAGAACATCTGTTTCGTGTTGCTCCGTGTGCCATTTTATCTTTCCTGATTTTCATTTTAAAGCAAAAAGAATGATAAAGAAATATTCTGCCATTCAAACCTTTGTTAAAAATTTGATTTCAAAAGAAATAGTTGGAATTCCACAGAATTTCAAACTGAATATTTAACCCATTAATGTCATATTATTCGTACAAAATCGTTTTGGCGGTATTTAAAATGGTAATCGCTCTGAGGTTCTCACATTCCAAATGGTCGCTTTTCTTGTGAATGGGACTGATTATCCCATCCATCCACTCCTCCCACTCCCCCGGTAGCTGTTCGGTTTCCCAGGTCCTTTTTATCAACTGGTGCAGACAGGTGGCCAACTTGTCTGGGCCCATCTTGATGAGTTTAGCTGCAATACAATCCTTACCAGCTGCTTTGTTGATTTTGCGCTGGTCAATGGTATCCTTAACTTCCCTCTCCGTGGAAGTTGGTTCATTTCCGTCCTCTGCTGCATTGACTCCGTTGTCTTGATCTCCCGTGCCGACGTCCTTCACGCCATTCAATTGCCCGTCGAAGTGCTGCTTTCACCTTTCGATCACCTCACGTCCGTCCGTCAAGAGGCCTCCGCCCTTATCCCTGTATATATCGGCTCGCGGCACGAAGCCGGTGCTGGATGCGGTGAGCTTCACGAAAAACTTCCGTGTTTCATGGGAACGGCACAGCAGTTCCATTTTCTCGCACTCCGGTTCGTCCAGGCGGGCTTTTTCTCCGAAAGAGGTGGGTCTGCTGCTTCCACTTCTGTTTGAAACGTTCCATGTTCTGCCGGGTTCCTTGCTGCAGCATTACCGCCCGTGCTGCGTTCTTCTCATCCAGAATCGCTCTACACTCAACGTCTAATCATTCGTTTGTCGACTCCTTTCCAATTTCCACGCACCCGATGATTGTTTGCATTTTTGTTTGTCTAATGTTTTTGAAAACATGTTGAAGAATTTTCCACAGAGTTCTTTGAAGAATTGGAAGATTGTTTTTAGAATAATCTAACATGAATGTTAACGCAGATTGTTTTGAATAACTTCAGTCCGAATATCTTGAGTTGAAAGAGAGATTTGCTTTCTGAATTAAGGATAAATCCATGCCGAACATCTGATACAATCTATAGATTCCTTTCAAAATTGAACAAGAAATTCGTGAGAATGTTGACTAAAAATTTGTCCGGGGTTTCCTCTTAAGATTTTCAAGATATTCAATAGGAAATTCTACTGGACATAAAGTCACAAATTCCATCAGGAACTGACTATACAATCTTTCTAAAATTTCTTTAGCATTTTCAGCCAAGGGCTGAAAGTCTCTTAAATAAAGACAAATCAATCAATCAATTTAGCATTTTCTTTTAGAATTTTCTCTTTGATTTGAGCGTTTAGTGGAAAACTATTTTGGGAGGTCGCCAGAACCTCCCCTTCGAGTATCGGCAAAACAAGTTAGTTAAGTACAGTCACTGCACAATTATGGATCATCCACAATAATGAGTCACTTCCATTTGAATAGTGTGGTGAACTAACTGACTAATAATTGTGGCATAGTGACCCATAGTTGTGCAATGACAGTATGTATTTATTGGTATTTATCTCTTTGGATTTCTCAAAATTAACACCACCGATTGTACTACAAATTTTACTAGAAACTGCTCGAAAATATCAGCTCCATTTTTTTTTTGCAGTTTCTCTATTAACTTTGGTATAAATCTGGGATCTACACGCTAAGACCACTCAGCACTAAAGTGCATCATTTCCAGACTCCACCAAAAATGTGTAGCAGTTACACATTAACAAAAACAGCTACTGCGTTCGCAATATCGTGAAATTCGCATAAAAAATGTACGGCAATCTAGCTAGGTTTACTAGTGACATAAGTAAACAAAACATTATTGACATTTCGCATCTAGTGGAGTGAACGAGCTGTGTTTGTGAATGTGTAGCTGTTACACATTTTTGGTGTGGTCTGGAAATTATGCACTTATGAGTAGGTCTTACAAAGGGCCCATATAGCCGAGGCGGTAAACGCACGGGTATTCGGCATGACCATGCTGAGGGTGACGGGTTCGATTCCCGGTCGGTCCAGGATCTTTTCGTAAAGGAAATTTCCTTGACTTCCTTGGGCATAGAGTATCTTCGTGCCTGCCACACGATATACACATGCAAAATGGTCATTGGCAGAGGAAGCTCTCAGTTAATAATTGTGGAAGTGCTGAAGCTGAGAAGCAGGCTTTGTCCCAATGAGGACGTTACGCCAAGAAGAGAGAGAGAGAGAGTAGGTCTTACACATTTTAGGTGCTGAGCAGTTTTAGCGTGTAATGCATTTTTTTCATTATACAAATATTTTTCTTTTGTCATTGTTTTCATGCTTGAATTTCTGTTATGAACAAATTTTGTGGATATCAATATTAATAGACATGAATATCTTCATTAATGTCATTTATAATTATTTTTAATTTTTTTTGCCATGTTATATGGGCAAAAGGATATCCTGTATATTAAGGACCCCCACAACACTGTGGCCCAAGGCCCCCACATTTGTTAATCCGGTTCTGCACCTCAGTAGAAATATTCACGAAACTACTGAATTTCCATCGACTTTAAGCAATTTGAAAAGTGCGTTCGTAAAACGGAAGTGGTGCAAAAAGGTCATGGCGTAAGATGCTACCTAGTGACGATATTCAAAAATAACGTTCATCATTTATCGGAAATTTCAGACCCCTTTTCTGTCCTCTGTTCCGCTTTTTCGTATACTCAATACACTAAAACCTCAATTTATGCACATGGCTGGGGGTGCACAAATTAAAAATGTGCATTAATTAAAAAAGACATAAAATGAGGGAAATTTGTGCCTAAATTAAGTTTGAGCTTTAATGAGGGAATCTAGTTCGTGAGAACAGGTCTTACTCCTGAGCATATGAGGTGCGGCTAAGGGCGTTTCCATAAAGTTCCCAGAGAGCCCAGAAAAGGGATTCCAAGTGGCTTCAGGAGCGTTTCATGGGGTTGTTTCAAGGGACTTGGGGTGCCTTTTAAGGACGTTCTGTCAGGTTTTGATGGCGTTTTGATAGGATTACGGGGAATGCAGGGGCATTTCAATAGAATTTGGGGGGTTTCAGGGACGTTTCAAAGTGCTTTAAGGGCAATTCACGGGATCTCAGGGGCCTTTAAAAGGCGTTACAAGGGGTTTGAGGGGCGTTTCACGGCATTTCAATGTAATTTCGGGGAGTTTCAGGAGCATTTTAAGGGCGTCCCTAGAGATTTTTGGGGCGTATGATAGCATTTCAGAGGCGTTTCGAGGTATTTCAGGTCATAGTCGTATCAGGGGGTTTCAAGAACATCTTTAAATCAAATAGCATTTCTGGGGCGTTTCAAAGGAATTTGGGATGGGATCCCTGAAAATCCTCTGCAACATCCTGAAACGCCTCAAAGATCCCCCTAAAACCCTCGCTGACTCCATGTAATGCACCTGAGACGCTCAGAAACTCCCTAAAACTCATCCGTAACGCTTCCATAGCGCCTCTAAATCCCGCCGAAAACGCTCTGAAACATCCTGAAATGCCTCCAAAATCCCCCTAAAACCCCTCGGACCCCATGTAACACACCTGAGACCCTCCGAAACCCCCGAAAACTCCTTCGTGACGCTTCCGTAACGACTCTGATTCCCACCGGAAATGCTCTGAAACTTCCTGAAATGGCTCTAAAATCCCCTTAAAACTCCCTCGGACCCCATGTAACACACACCTGAGACCCTCCGAATCCCTCGAAATCGCCTCCGTAAGGCCTCTGAATCCCGCAAAAATGCTCTGAAACTTACAGAAATGCCTCCAAAATCTTTCTAAAATCCCCGTGGACCCAATGTAACGCATTTGAACCCCCAAAAACGCCTGCCTAACGCCTCCGAATCTCTCTAAGACCCACTTGGACCCCATGTAACGCACGAGAGACCCTCGAAAATCCTCGAAAACGTACCTGTAACGCCTCCAAAAAAGTCGAAAATGCTCTGAAACTCTCTGCAATGCTTTCGAAAACCCGCTCAGACCCCCGAAAACCCCCTGAGATCTCCTGATAACCCGCGGAAACCCCTTGGGAATGCTTGAAACTTTGCAGGGCATAAAAAAGAGCATTAATTAAAAGTGCATAAAAATAACATTCATAAATTGAGGTTTTAGTGTACATGGAGTATCACACGGTCACAGACTCCCTCCCCTCTAAACGATGGTCGCCACACTTGAATGACCCCTCAGATGGATGGCATAGGCATCAACAACCGTGCACCTCCATGTGTTTCTCAATCTCTTAGGAAACACATGGCTGATAATAAACCACCTATATTCATAGGAAAATCAACAGATTTTCCATGGGGTTGCCTGCCTGGCTTCTAGAATGATGTTTTATGCAAGTATATCTTGCCACCATGCACTAATCGTAATGATCAAATCACTTACAGGAATTATTTTATGAGTTGGGCCGTTTCACCCCATCAGTGCATTTGTGGTTGGGTTCCCATCCCCTAGCGACGGCATCAACAACGGTTCAGTCATGCGCGTATCTGCTCCAATGCCGTGCGCGTTTGTTATTTTTCAGAGACGTTATAAGGTCAATGATCTTCACAGTTAACTATATCGTTGATAATGTTTAATTTGAAGTATTCCCATACTTATTTCAAGCTCGTTGAACGCCCCCTTAGACTTTACCGATTTCACTGACCGTAATGGGGATCCCGAACAACTAATTCATGGGGTAAGACTTTGCCTTTTCAAATTTTATGTTTTGCCTTTCTCGTACACCAAAGTGCACTAAAAAACTATATGATCACTCAAAAATCGAATTTTTGATCGAAGAGGGTTAAGCCCCATATACCAATCAAATCAATTCGACTGATTGAGATGATGTCTAAATATGTATGTGTGTGTATGTCACTCACTTTAAAAGCACTTTCCATTGACTGATTTTTTGGATTTTAACACGCAAATTCGCCTCATCGTTTGCTATTGAAAATGGTTCGGATCAGTTCAGGCGTTTCGGAGTTATGACCATTTAAGTGGACTAGCACCGGCGGAAGAAGTCAAATGCGAGACTGTACAGAACCCTATCATACGACACATCATATCACACCAAATTGGGCAATCTTGCTTATGGTTGACGAATTTAATTCGCAGTCCAAATATGGTGACCACAAAATTCAAGAAGGCGGTCCAAAATCAAAGATGGTGGACAAAAATTCAAAATGGCGACTGTTTTTTGAAGATTTGAGGTTTAAACCTATGTAATGTGAGTATAAGGATGTGGTATGGGGAAGATGTTCGAAGTTAAAAAATGGTGACCAGAAAATCCAAGATGACCGTCTTAAATCCAAGATTGTTGAGCTAAAACTATGTAATAATGCAATTAATAGGTATATTTGGTATGGAGGAGGTGTTCGTAGTAAAAAAATGGTCACCGGAGAATCTAAAAAGTGAGCCGCCTTTTTGGATTCTCCGATGGGATACAAGATGATAACCCGTCCCTAAAATTAGAGCCTATTTAACAGGTGTTTGAAACCTTGCAATATGGACATATTACGATGACTGTTTTATGTAATAGTGTAATGGTGTCTCAGATGACAATTGTTTTCTAGAGTCTATGCTCTGAAACCATACAATCTACATCTCTTTAGTAGTTAGGAAAGATATTCGGTGTCCAAAAATGATAACCTGAAAATCCCATAGGACTTGAGTGTTGTAGAAAGGATATTTCAAGGCACGAGAAAGGCACAATTTCCGCTAGGTGGAAATATGAGCTACCTTAATGGTAATGCAGGTAATAAAATTTGCTAAATTATAATAGTTATCTGATTCACGCCCATACAACAGAACCAAAGTGCAATACTACGCAATCACTTTCGCTCGCTGTAGGTTCCATCATCGAAGCTCATAATTGATTATTCAATCGATTTGGTTTTTTTCTTGCTCCTGCAATGCAAATATGCAAATGTATGCCATATAAGAGCTATTATGAACGACGTGTTACACGATATTAAACAAATTTATGTGACAATCGCGCATTATCTGTTCAGTTTTTTACATAGTAAAGTGCAGTGGTACGTAGCCGATTTTCCATAAGAACCAGGCTCAACATCCCTCTTTGGAACTTGCTCCACCTTTCCCAGTACCGCTCCATTCCAAGTTTTTAATAAAATAAGTGCTTTGTTTAATTTACGTGCCGACGACGCCTCCTCTCGTTGCGACCGTGGATGCATTGTGGATCAAAATAAGACAATTCTGGTACAAAAGTAAAATATTATACTTTTAATTTTACCGAATTAATTACCACATTAATTTACCGAATCAAATAAACATTTTTAAAAGATGTTACATTTCAGGTGCTGAAAAACTGTTGGAACAAAACGCACCTTCAGTGACAACATGATCTCTGGCATATCCCGCTTTGAATTTTAAGGTATTTCAGGGCTCCATCTAACTATTTACGGCAGCAATGGAAGGTGTAGGATGGTCTTTAATGGGTTGATTCCATATAAACTGCGCGAAATCGTTCAAATCGTTCAAATTCCATTCGACAACCTTTCCAAATGTGGAAAATCGTCATTGTCTATGCTTTTTCTTCGACTATTATTTATATAGGCATTCTTAGACTTAAACGGCTCTTATAATAAAATAACGTGAGCGAGTTTTGATCCAGGGGTGCATATCAATCCAGATTACTCTACCCACCAGACCCTTGCACAGAAGTGGCACCAAGTGAGGGGTTTTTCCCAATTTCGGCAAAAGGCGGAGGGGCGCTCGTGTATGAAGCGTCGGTAATGGGGATGGTGGTTAACACCCAAACCCCCCAACCTTCCCCCCCCCCCTTGTGCACGGGCTTGCTACCCACATGTAAACTCATGCCAATCAATTTTGCGATTCCGTTTTTGTTTGCGAACATTTGAAAAGATTTATAAGCGAATGAATTGCGTAATTAAAAGCATCTATTATAATGAAAACTACACAGAAAGAAATATTGAAAACTAGCCGGGACGTAAATATAAACGTTCAAATTTCCATTTCATTTCATTCAATTTTACATAAAACAATTTTTGCAATTTCTCATCGTAAAAGGCTCTTTTACCTCACGCAAATCTGCCAGGAAAAGGTCTACTTTCCTACACCAAATTTGCAGTGCTGTAATAGTTTATTGCGTCAATCTTGTCTAAGAGTCAGAGATTAGTCCCAAATCTTTGTGCTTTGGTAACGGACAGGGAGGATGCAACCCTCATAACAGCGATCCAGGGATGTACCACCTGCGAATTTGTGTGACTTGTTTAATGCTAATGCTAATGCTAACTGCACAGTATAATCTGCTATGATCAGACTTTCGTAAACATGGCTATTAACATCAGTGATTGATTGATTGATTTATCTTTATTTGAGAGACTTTCAGCCCTTATTAACATCAGTGTGTAGTATTATGAAAAAGTTTTGGTATACACTCTCCTCACGTGGTAATTTATGAAATTGCAAAAAACATTGTACACAACTCGGTGCAGAACTCAATTTTTACAGCACTCGGCAAGCCTCGTTGAATAAATGTACGACTCGTGCTGTAAAAATCTTCGTTCTGCACCTTGTTGCGTATACTACTATTCTTGTACGCAAAGTTGTAAGCAATCTCCATACTGCACACATGTAACAATTTTGAACTGTGTACCATTAGTAGTTAATGCAACAAGGTGCAGAATGAAGATTTATACAGCGCACAAGTTTTTTTGCAATTTCATAAATTACTGCTTGAGGATAGATTTTAACAAAACTTTTTCATCAAACTGCACACTGATGTTGATCAAAACTGAAAACAGTGTTGTAATAGTTCATTACGCAACGCAAATCAGTGTTGTAATGAACTATTACAGCACTGATAATTTGGTGTGGGAAAGTAGACATTTTTCTGGCAGATTTGTGTAAGGTAAAACAGCCTATTACGATGAGAAGTTGCAAAAAAAAGTACCGAATTATATTAAGCCAGTTTATTTTTTTTTTTCACATGATGCTGTTTAAATGTGCTTTATAACATCAACATTGAGAATGCTACCTCGTGCTGATTTTTTGCTTGACGCTATGGGGCTGTCCATAAACCACGTGGTCATGAGGGGGGGTTCGGCCAATGACCATTTTGTATGGACGAATAAAAAATTTTGTATGGACTAATGACCACGAGGGGGGGGGGGGGTTTGAGAAGCCCCAAAAAAATGACCACGTGGTTTATGGACAGCCCCTATTTCGAATGATAATCTCTGAAATAAAAAGTAGCTTATAAAATACTGAAAAAAAGTTTCAAAATTTTGAGAGTTAATACCTATAAGTAATCTACACAGAATGAAATGAACGAGATATTTGTTTTTTTTTTTTTTAATAAGATGAAGTTAACCAATTGTACGTAAATAAGGTTTAACATAACTCGACATGTAATCTCAATATTTTTATCTTTGAATTTCACCGTATAATGGGCAGCTTCAGCTGAATTTTGGTCCCCGATTAGAAAATTATATCAAGTTTGTATCATATTGTGTTAAAATGTTATAATATTTTTCTCTAACTTATTATGTTATAAAGTAGATGTAGGATGATGTTAAAATAACTTAAATTGTAACAAAAAGTACACTGGTCTAATTAAGATTATAACCTATTTTGTTATAATCATATCAAAATTATAACTAAATTTGATATGAATTTTAGCCTCAGGATTACTGGTTTCTATCAAAATTTGATGTAATTTTGTTACATTATTTCCCAAACGTCGAAGACTCAAAACTAAATTATAATACAATGAGTTATGGAACAACATTTATAACATAATGTGATATTATTATGTTATAGTATTTTGAAAACACCTAGGGTGTTGAACATGATTATATCACAATGAGTTATAAATATCATGATTTGTTAGGATTACGTTATATTTTTGTTACAATTTTCTAGTCGGGTCGTCCTTTTTCACAACTGTCACACTATGTAGCAACCAGCTGTTTCGCCATTTATCCGAAGGCTTTTATATTGCAAAGAAACTTCGCCACTCCTCCGGCGGGCGAGGTGTTAATTGCTTATTTTCCACACCATTATCGGCCTTGTTGTTCGATGGTGACAACAAGTGGCTGTCGCATGTCGTCATCGCTTCCGATCGATTATTATTAATAAGTGATCGTTTATATAATGGTTATAATTAACTTAATGCCACTCGCGATGAAGTCCTCGTTTCAAAATTGACTTCACGCGAAGGAGAAAGAATTCTTTTCAATCGAACCGCCTTTCGGCATGGTGCGGCAGCGTGCCAGAGTGTAATGAAAATGTCACCAAGTTGGAGTTATCCTTCAATCCGGTCGGCTGGCTGCGTTCGGCTGGGAATGCGATTTTTCTTCATATTCCATTCCGAACCATGTCATACCATATTTTAGAAGCCGTCGTCGTCGGGCAACTGTCGAAATGAAGTTGTCACCGGAGCTGTCAATTGAACCTCGTGCGCGCGGTAGCTTTAGCAAGCAAGTCGATTTCGTGGATCGAGCGCATATATGCACCGTCCGGACTCAAGCAAAGTGTGATTTAAGAGATGTCCTTTGCATAAAGTCAATCCATACTAAATGTGGTTCAGAGACATGAAACATGAACGAACTGTCGCATAAACAAGTCAAAGAGCGATCGATGGTCGGCGTCGTTGGTAGCGAGCTCCACTCGATGGATTTATTGATTACTCGTGCCGTCAGGGTTCAATGTATGATAGCTGATATGTGAATAAAACTAATACACTTTGTGCGGCACCTGAATGTATTCAATTCTATCATTATCAAACTGGAACTTTTTCGAAATTTCGTTTAAAAACGTTTTCTGTACAACTGAAAAATCATATCTTTTAATGGGTGAGCATTAGAGGGCGGAATCAAAAGGTACAAAACTGGTTACACTTATTCTAATTTAGTTTAGCAGAATTTTTTTATGAAATTCAAATAACTCAACGTACATATGTACAGATGGGTAAATTATTGGTTAAATTGGGAAAAAAATCCACAGCTCAGGTGAGATTTGAACTCACGACCCTTATTCGCTAGACAAGTGCTTTACCAACTAAGCTACCGAGCCAATTAATGACCCGGTAACTTAGTTGTCATAAGGTTCAATTCTAATCTCATCGATCTATATCATCTTCCCCTAAACCGCAAATATAACCATCTCTGTTGTACATATGTACGAAGAGCGAAAGCGATTTGTTTATTGTTTGAAACTGTTTGCCTATCGTACAGGCAACGCTTCCTCAACCACTTGTAGAGGAAGAACAATGCTACCTGGAAGGCGATCAAACGAGTCGTTCGCATTCTATTTGATACGACGGGTAACTACGTAGAGGTAGATCCTCGAAAACGACTCACTTGAAGTGCAAATTTTCGGTAATACCAATCCGTGTGGTCAAATTATGAAATTCAAATAACTCAACGTACATATGTACAGATGGGTAAATTATTGGTTAAATTGGGAAAAAATCCACATATGTACGTTGAGTTATTTGAATTTCATAATTTGACCACACGGATTGGTATTACCGAAAATTTGCACTTCAAGTGAGTCGTTTTCGAGCATCTACCTCTACGTAGTTACCCGTCGTATCAAATAGAATGCGAACGACGCGTTTGATCGCCTTCCAGGTAGCATTGTTCTTCCTCTACAAGTGGTTGAGGAAGCGTTGCCTGTACGATAGGCAAACAGTTTCAAACAATAAACAAATCGCTTTCGCTCTTCGTACATATGTACAACAGAGATGGTTATATTTGCGGTTTAGGGGAAGATGATATAGATCGATGAGATTAGAATTGAACCTTATGACAACTAAGTTGCCGGGTCATTAATTGGCTCGGTAGCTTAGTTGGTAAAGCACTTGTCTAGCGAATAAGGGTCGTGAGTTCAAATCTCACCTGAGCTGTGGATTTTTTCCAAATTTAACCAATAATTTATCCATCTGTACATATGTACGTTGAGTTATTTGAATTTCATAATTTGACCACACGGATTGGTATTACCGAAAATTTGCACTTCAAGTGAGAAATTTTTTGAAAGTATCAGTCGAGCTTCGCATGGAATCATATTATTGGTCAAGTTCAAATAAAAGCTCCTAACGATCATCGCAAGCATAGCAACTCAAATAACTTCAAACTCATGCTAACGATCAATACTGCTCACAAGTATTCTGAAATTCCATCCTTTAATCAATTAACCGAACGATAAATACTTCTCGAAAAACCGTCCACGCTCAATCATTCGTCGGTCTTTAGCGCTCCATGTTGGCAGTTAGGTATCGCAATGTCGAGTCTTCTTTCCATGATTGTCAAATATTCCCCCGAAAAATATCCACTGTCGAAAGCCAGCCCCAATATCCGTGGGCCCAAAAATTGGGCCCGGTTTTGCGTTGATTCGTGCCATCATCATCGCGCGAAAGAATCGCCGGAGAAATCCGCCAGCCACCACAATAAAGTATAAAATAAAAACTGCACAGCGTCTAGACTTATTAATGATTTGACTGTTTTTCCCCTCGCGCCCGCTTCCAAGTGCAACCAACTGCATGAGCTGGTGCATTTTTATTGTTATTATCTTATGCAATTTGTTTATGCCAGACTGATCGAAGAATGAAAGCGAAGAGAATCTCCTCCGTCCGTCCCTCCGGGTGCGGTGGCTGCCCAAACTTGGAACTGGATCGTTTAAGGAACATTTGTGCTTTTGTGTCGAGATATGGCTGGGTTGGGATAACGGTGGGAGGTGGGAAGGGCGAGGGCGAGAAGGCTTCAAGTCGAATATCATATCAAAAACCGGAGTAAAGAACGCGCTTGCTGCACACACCGGCTTGCATATAGACAGACGAACACGCTTATCGACTCTCGAGAGGTGATGTCTGGCTACTCTGCTGTTTATCGTACTGTATGTTGAGGTTGGTTTGTCACTTGTCTGCACAGGAAATTACCGCTATTCACAGCTCTCGTTTTGTGCAAAATAAATCAGGCCAAACATTTCAATTGGTCCTATCTGCATTTGAGAGGCTCTCTTTGTTCACTTTCTCTTTCAATTATTGCAATGTAATGGTACACTTTTCAACTACTTTTGCAGTACAAATCAAAAGATGATTGTTTTGACCATCGTTCTATGCAAGGTGACAATCATAATTCAAATAAACAGCTGAGATATTAACGAAAGACAGGAAAACCATAGAGAGCCTCTTTTCTGCAGATAGGACCTTTAGATATGTTTCGCCTGAAATATGTATAGATTTTTGTTACTTTTAACCTGTTTTATATGCGGATTCGATTATCCGGAGTCACGTTCTAAAATTTCACAAACATTTATTCAGCAAAAGATATGCTGTACAAATACGAAAATTTGACTCTTTACTTATAGAATTTATCTCATAGTTAATAAGATTCGAGCTCGGTTATCAACCGTGTCGGACTCCAGGACCGGCAATCGGCGCGTTACAACATCCAGCGTTTTTCAGCAGACGGTACGCTGGCTGACTATCAACAGAATTGTAAATATCACGTATGTGGCAACCCTAATCCCACCTAATGCATCTGACAGGAGCCAACATCTATCGTGTATCCACAATGGAATCCTTTGTGGATACACAAATGTTTACATACAAGATGTTGGATTCTTCAACATGGCGGCTTCGCACCCTGGTGGTAAATATAGTTTTAGTTATTGATAGACCACCAAACGCGATAGTCCAACTATCATCCGAAAGAACGCCTTTCATCCGATCCGAAATTGTAGGTACCATTGACTCTACAGGTGAGATCAACCCGAGCAATAATCACAACACTCTGCTGGAGTCTACCCACGGAGCGTAGAGTAGGCTGATCAAAGACAACCTGGGAAGGGGTGATTCATGGAGTGCCATGCCAGAAAGTAACGGACGAAAAGAATGCTACCAGAAGCCAGATGCTGGTGTGGAGAACCCGGCAGAGCAGGGAGCGATGTAGGGAAGCAAGAGTAGTTGAAAACGAAAAAAAGAGCATGAGGAAAATGTGACTATTCTGGCGAAATAAAGTATGGATCAGAATGATATGCGGAGATTTTACGAAACTGTCAATGGCATGCTGTTATTTTCGTCATGAGTAACGACCGCGATGGAAACTTGCAGATAGATAAAACAATGGGTGCTGCCAGGAGCATTTCGAGGTTTTGTTGAACGCTTGAAATGAAAGAGCGACAGACAACATTTGAATCGACGTCGATGGGCAGACTGTGAAACTTCCAACGCTAGAGGAGGTCAAGACAGCCATTAGAGGACTGAAACACACCAAGGCTGCATGGAAGGACGACCACCAGGCTGACCTTCTCAAGTATCCCAAGTAACATTTTTAGTTTTCATATACCCTACAAGCTGTTGTTACAGTTTGATGTTGAAACTCAATTTAAAGCTTAACTATCTTAACAGCTCTAATAAACCCGTGATAAAACCCTATAAAACCCGAAAGGGCCCACCCTACATGTGGTTGCTAAAACCATTCCTTAAAACCTTATATATGCTACATGGTTTTATGACATATTCTTATAGTTTATTACAAAGCATCGCTATGATCTGTTATGTAGGTTACTAAGCCGTTAAAACGTTCGGAAAACATCTTCAATGAATGATTGAAACCAAAGACCTAAAATTAGTCTGAAGCTAGAATCATCACACGAATTGGCAGTAAATTGCAAATTAAAAATAATGAAAAAACGGCAATTGTGTCGGTCATCCATGTCAATAATATTTAGTTTTAATTTTCACGGAACTAAAAACTCGGTTGCAATGAATGAGAAATTCATGCCAAAAAAAAGCATCATGGAATAAAATACTTTTGAATAAGGCGAAGCGCCAAGTCATTTTGAAGTTTTGGGCATTTTAAAAATAACAATTTTAATCCAGCTTGCGAATTATACATGCAAATCACAATCCAAACGACAACATGGCGTACTCAATTTGCAGACAGGAATTGATCACCGTGATGAAAAATATAGATGCCGTCTAGTTAAATCTTCCTGGTTTTCTTTAAGATTGTTTAAGATCAGTTAGCGTAAATCTACAGAATTGTTGTTCTCTATGAATACTGTGCAAAAACTAGCATACACCTACTAAATTTATCGTATAAATTTGTGCGCTACTCAAAAACTAATATCATTCCCAGTTGTGCATTTGGACGAGTCGGACGTGTGCTCCGTATCTCACCACGCGATAGACCTCGTATAAGTGGAGTTTTTTCCCCCGCAAGTGCGGAAGGTTTTTTATATCGTACGTTTTCCTGCTTGTGCGAAGTGTAGTGTCGCAAGGTGGTATCCAGCGCAACCCGGGAAGCGAGGTGCTTGCATCATCGTACATCAAAGAAGAAGCATCGCATCCAAGAAAGTCATCTTTATCGCCATCATCAGCCCCTCCGTCATCGAAGAGGACGGCGGCGACGGGTGCGAAGGCAGACGCGACGGACAGCTTTACCATCGACCTGCCTGTGATAAATATCTACCTGCTTCGGTCAGATAAGTATCACTCTTTCGATACACTCTTTTGTCCGCCCAATTTGTTTTGATCGCTTTTGTCTATTGTATCCCCAGTCCACATTCGACCACGTGCTTTTTTTTGACATCCATAACAGTGGTTCCCAAACTACTGTATACGGGTAAGGGTGTACAAACTGTAAATAACAGAACATTTTTTTTTTGTTTTTTTTTATTAGCTATTTTTTCTTCTTTTTTCAATACCGTTTTTTTTGCATCCTACAGGGTGCGCTAAAATAAACATAAGAATTGAATTCGTATATTATTAGTACAAGTTTTTTTTTTTTTTGCTTTATTTTTTTTCTATATATTATTAACATTGTTTGGTTTACAAACCAAACAGTTGTCGTCCTAAGGAAGAAAGTGCACTGTAAATACTTTAAGGTTTTTCTCTTCCTCTTTTGCACTTTTGAGTTATTTTCCATAAATTTGTTTCCACATGGACGATTCGATTGGAGGCGAAACGCCTCCCAATGATATCATTGCTCGTACGCGGTTTTATCAGCCATCTTCGCCTGGACCTTGGGTTGTCTATTTCCGGCGCAAATGCAAACCATTGAATATGCTTTCGATTTCTCGAGAGCTGACGCGTAAGTATCCTGGGACCGTTATTCACCAAGTGAAAGCATCCAAGCTGCGTGTTACCGCACCTAGCTACAAAGCAGCAAATGAAATTGCTCAACACGAAGCGTTTACTGTTGAATACGCGGTCTATGTGCCAGCACGAGAAGTGGAGGTGGAGGGGAAGATCCTCGACGAAATGCTGACATGTGAGGACATCAAGACCGGCTTTGGTCGATTCAAAAATAGGTCAATTCCTGATGTGGCTATCCTAGACTGTAAACGCTTATCTAAGGTTTCCATGGAAGGAAATAAAAAGGTGTACTCGCCTTCAGCGTTTTTTCGAGTGACTTTTCCAGGTTCCGTCCTCCCGGAATTTGTTGTAATTGATGGTGGTTTTTACCCAGTGCATCTTTTTAGGCCGAAGGTTTTTAATTGTACCAAATGCAAGCAGTTTGGTCACAGTGATAGCTTTTGCGACAACAAGCCCCGTTGTGGCAAATGCAACCAAGCTCATTTGGAGGACTCTTGCACACAGGAAGCGGAAAAATGTAGCTACTGTGGCGGAGATCCACACGACTTGCAAGTTTGCCCGGCTTACAAAAGACGCATTCGAAATGAGAGTCGCTCTATTATAAGGCGCTCCAAGCAGACCTATGCGGAGATGGTGAAATCTTTTAAAACACCAGATTCCGTGTCTGAATCAGCTGTCCCAGTTGAAAATCCCTATCAGGAGTTGTCTTCCGATGATCAGGACGATGGCGAAACTGATGAGGGTGGATCTCTTTCGGAGGTACACGCACCTGGAAAAAGGAAGTCATCATCTTCCCCGGGATTGCGCCGAAAGGTCTTTTTGAAGTCTTCCCTCAAAAGTTTGCCAAATGTCAAAGGGGACGGGGTAAACTTAAAAACTCCGAATAATCAGGTTCCTCTAGCTTCAGATCCATGTTGTAGCAAGAACCTGTCACCCCCGTCTCCGCCTGTTAAATACACTTCAAAGAGAAATAATCGACAAGGTAGCAAGAAAAAAGCTACCAAAGTTCCTCGCAGTTCAAGCAAGCCTCCTAGACCCAAGCGAGGACTGTTTACTTTTAGGGTTCTCGTGGATCGCTTATATGATGCCCTCAGCCTTCCAGAAACATTTAGAGGCATTATTGATATGTTTATACCTACAGTAGAAGAATATCTTCGGAATCTGACACAATCATGGCCCCTCCTTGCTGCGATCATATCTTTCGATGGATAATTCATCAAGTGAGGTACAAGATATGATCACTGTGCTACAGTGGAACTGTCATAGTCTAAAACCTAAATTAGACCTGTTTAAGTTTTTGATTCACAACTCTGATTGTGATATATTTGCCCTTTGTGAAACATGGCTTTCTTCTGAAGATGAACTCAACTTCCACGATTTTAACATTATACGCCAGGATAGAGGTGACCATTATGGGGGAGTTCTTTTGGGGATCAAAAAGACTTACTCATTTTATAGAATTCCAATCGCGACTCATCCTGGCGTAGAAATCGTCGCTTGCCAAATAAACGTAAAGGGTAAAGAACTTTGCGTAGCTTCCGTTTACATTCCTCCAAGAATTTCAATTAACCGCCGTCATCTTTGGAATGCGGTTTCTGCACTATCACATCCAGTTTTAATTCTGGGTGATATGAACGCGCATGGTACAGGGTGGGGCGAACCATATGACGATAATAGAGCGGCCATTTTCTATGATTTGTGCGACGATTTCAATTTGAACATTTTAAATACAGGTGAAGTGACACGTATTGCATCTGACGGCAAAGAAAGTCGTCTCGACCTATCACTGGGGTCAAGTTCACTATCATTCGATTGCTTGTGGAAGGTAATCGAGGATCCTCATGGTAGTGATCACTTACCCATTATAACCACCATAAAGCATAATAGTGAAAGGTCAGACCATCCAATTCAGGTTCCTTTTGACCTCACAAGGAATATCGATTGGCAAAAGTATGCAGAAGCGGTATCTTTTGGCATCGAATCATTCAATCCCCTCCCACCTTTGGATGAGTATCGATTCCTGTCTGAACTGATATATAAGAGTGCATTAGAATCACAAAAACGACGTGTTCCAAGTGCAACCTTCAAAAGAAGACCAGCCACACTAGGCTGGGATGATGATTGCACCCAGTTGTATCTTAAAAAATCTGATGCTTTCAAAACTTTTCGTAGGCACGGTACCTCAGATCTTTATCAAGAGTACGCAAAGCTCGAAAGACAGCTGAGAAACCTGCTGAAAGCGAAGAAGCGTAGTTATTGGCGACACTTCATTGAGGGTCTCTCAAGAGAAACTTCAATGACAACGCTTTGGAGAGTGGCTCGCAACATGCGAAACCGCTCTTCTTCTAATGAGAGTGACGAATACTCCAACCGTTGGATATTCAGCTTCGCGAAAAAGGTCTGCCCAGACTCAGTCCCAGCACAACCGATTTCTTGGGAAACATCCCCAAGAGACGGTTCTCTGGACAGACCCTTCACTATGCTGGAACTTTCTATGGCTCTTCTTTCATCAAACAATTCTGCTCCGGGAAGCGATATGATCAAGTTCAATCTTCTAAAGAATCTCCCAGATATCGCGAAAAGACGATTACTGGACCTGTTCAACTCATTCATGGAGAACAACATCGTTCCGCATGAATGGAGACAGGTCAAAGTAATAGCTATTCAAAAGCCTGGTAAACCAGCGTCTGATCATAATTCATACCGCCCAATTGCTATGTTATCATGTTTAAGGAAATTGTTGGAAAAAATGATCCTATCACGACTCGATCATTGGGTCGAATCGAATAACTTGCTTTCAAATACACAATTCGGGTTTCGCAAGGGCAAAGGAACAAACGATTGTCTAGCGTTGCTTTCAACAGATATTCAACTGGCCTTTGCGGAAAAGGAGCAACTGGCTTCAGTTTTCTTGGATATTAAGGGCGCCTTTGATTCAGTTTCCATAGGAATATTGTCAGAAAAACTGCACAATAGTGGACTTCCAGGAATTTTAAATAATTTCTTGTATAATTTGTTGTCAGAAAAACATATGAGTTTCAATCTCGGACAACTGACAACTTCCAGAATTAGTTACATGGGCCTACCCCAAGGCTCATGTTTAAGTCCCTTGCTTTATAATTTTTACGTGAAAGACATTGATAGTTGCTTGGAAGGACAATGCACGCTAAGACAACTTGCAGATGATGCTGTGGTTTCTCTAAAAGGCCCACATGCAGAAATGTTGCAAAGACCATTGCAAAATTCTCTAAATAATCTGTCAATCTGGGCAAGAGATTTAGGGATCGAGTTTGCTCCGCAAAAAACTCAATTGGTTGTGTTTTCTAGAAAGCGGAACCCAGCCCAACTGAAACTCAATCTTTTGGGAATAGAAATCGACCAGTCTTTGACTTCGAAATACCTTGGGGTCTGGTTTGATTCAAAAGGCACTTGGGGTACCCAAATCAAGTATTTGGTGCAAAAATGTCAACAAAGGATCAATTTTCTACGCACAATTACCGGAACATGGTGGGGTGCTCACCCGGAAGACCTCATAAAACTTTACAAAACGACTATTCTCTCTGTTATTGAGTATGGCTCTTTCTGCTTCCACTCAGCAGCAAACTGCCACCTAATAAAGTTGGAACGAATTCAATACCGTTGTTTGCGTATTGCTCTCGGCTGTATGCACTCAACGCATAATGCGAGCCTTGAGGTCCTGGCAGGGGTGAAACCTCTCCAGAACCGATTCTGGGAGCTCTCGCTAAGGTTACTTATCAAGTGTGGAGTGAGCAACACACTTGTCATTGAAAACTTCGAAGAAATGCTCAGTCTGAACACTCAATCAAAATTCATGAGAATTTATCTGTTCTACATGTCATCTGACATAAGCCTACCAAGTTATAATCCTCCCCGTGTACACTTCACTAATGACAGTACCTCTGTTAAATACGATCTGTCCATGAAACAAGCTATTCATGGAATACCAGATCAACTTCGATGTATATCTATTCCTCGCATTTTTAACGAAAAGTACCAAAATGTCAATTCCTGTAAGAGATTCTTCACTGATGGGTCTCGCATAAATGGATCCACTGGTTTCGGTGTCTTCAATGAAAATTTCACCGCCTTCCGCAAACTTCAGGAACCTTGTTCGGTTTATGTTGCTGAGCTGGCAGCAATCAATTTCGCTTTGGGGATGATTTCAAACATGCCCGTAGACCATTTCTTCATCTTCTCGGATAGCCTTAGTTCGATTGAGGCACTCCGGTCGATGAAACCTGTAAAACATTCGTCTTACTTTCTTACAAAAATAAGGGAGCAGATGGGTGCACTGGTCGAAAGATCATACAAGATTACCTTTGTATGGGTCCCCTCACATTGCTCAATTTATGGCAATGAGAAGGCGGACTCTCTCGCAAAGGTGGGCGCACAGGAAGGTGAGATCTATGATAGAAGAATTTCACATGATGAATTTTTCCATTTTGTTCGCCAGAGTTCTCTTCAAAGTTGGCAAAATGATTGGCGAGATGGCCAGCTGGGACGGTGGTTACATTCCATTATTCCTAATGTTTCTTTGCGAGTGTGGTGGTATGGTTTGGATGTAAGTCGCAATTTCATTCGCGTGATGTCAAGACTTATGTCCAACCATTACTCGCTAGACGCGCATTTACACAGGATTAACCTCGCGTTGAGCAATGTTTGTACTAAGTGCGGTTCCGGTTATGATGACATCGACCACGTAGTTTGGCAATGCCCGGATAATGACGCCTCCAGAGCGCTACTATTGGATACCCTTGAGGCCCGAGGTAGACAACCCTTTGTTCTTGTGAGAGATGTGTTGGGGACCCGCGATGTCACATATATGGGATGTATTTTCGACTTTCTTCGCTCTGCTGGTATAAAAGTTTAATTCGCTTGTGTTTTCTTCTCCAGTTTTTTTTTTCTCTGTTTTGTCCTCTTTGTGTTACCAAGCTACTCCTGGCCATCCGGAAGACCAAGTCCCACAACAAGTTGGTACCAACACCACAAGGCACCGAATTCGCTAGCAAGATGCGATTCACCCCCGGATGAGCAGCAGTGAAACCTTTGGCCCAATCCTTACCCTGTCCATCCCTCAAAATGTGACCTTCTAACCTCGAGCTGCCACGAGTACCCTGGCTTCCACCCATTACTAACAGATATCATTAAAAAGTTATTACTCTGTATAATGTATAGTATTAAGTACAAAGAAAGATCCTCGGCTCCGTAAAGCGTTATACGCGATTGAGCCCCAAATAAATGAACTAGATAAAAAAAAAAAAAAAAAAACTAATAGGTTCTATAGACGTGCGGGTTCAGACTGAAAACTCTTTAAAACTAGTCGCTTGGCTGATAGCCGTCAGAAATGTAAACAACCCAAAAGTTCTGCACTTTGGTGAATGTTCTGTGGTGTTTCGTCTTTATAGGCAGTTTTATCTACTCAATTTTTAGGTAAGTAATCAGTGATAAACAAAGAGGATCCAGATCAAACGATATCATCTTTGATGCCATCCCTACAATCCACAACCCATCGGTTGCTACTGAAATCCCCGTCACAATCGGACTCTAGCGGAAAAAGCTTAGTTTGGTCTCCTAGCTAGAAAAAAATAAGCCCGGCAGAGATATTTTCAAATTATGTTTACTTCAAATAGAATGAAAAATTATTATGCCTAGATGACTACATTTTTATTTGTGTGGCATATCATTGTGGATAGCATATTGCAGCAGAACTCTTGAGCCAGCATTAATGATTTTAGAAGTTATTCCAAAAAGATTTAAGATGGCTTTATTATGACTTTATACAATCTATCAGATTTCAAAAACATTAAAATATAGCATGCAGGCGGCTTTGAAAAAGTTCGCTTACAATGAAATTTTCGCTTGATGAAAAGGCAAGTAGATAAGTTTTAATCAATGGACTTCTAGATACCTACAAACTGTTTTGAAGTTGCTTGTATCGTTAAAGCAGCTTAACAATATAGACTGCTTCATTTAACCTAAAAGGGCTTAGCAAATCCATGACAAAGCCTCAATAAATAATGTCTAAGAGCAGAAAGCATAGAAATTGTTACTTGGAATGATAGTGAGCAGCTGTAAAGCATGTTCGCGAGATACATATTTGGGAAGTTTGGGAGGGCGACTCTCGATAATCGAGTTCGGAAATTGTACCAAATTGTAATGAAAGGCTTAGCTTTTTGGATCAAAGTCCCAGAGGGCTGGGTGATTGTTGCAGATTTTCTGATTGATCCATTCTTTTTAAAGCCACTCCGTTATTGAATAATTCTTATAAAATTGTGATGGGTTTGGGCTGGTCTTTTAGGTACACACTTCTTGGAATCCCAGTTCAACATTGCATTAGAGATTCAAACCACACAAATTTCAAGAAGTCAATTACCTAAAATAGTGTTTTTACCTTTATTCTTGTTTAAGTTGTTGTAATAAGCTTAAAATGAGAAAACTTGGTAAGATGGTTGAGTTTCTTATAAGATTGTACGCTTAAAATCTTGAGCAGATGCATAAACCGGCCATTGCGGCTGCCATCTTGAGATTCTAGCGAGCTTATCATTAAATGAAAATCTTATCGACATATCGCGCATATCAAATTGCCCCGATTTACCTACCACATTTTTCAGTCAAATAGACTGGATGAGGTTCTCAGAACCTTCATAAAACAAAATTAATGGGTATAAGGTTTTCTAACGGTTCTCAAAACCTCTACAAGATTAATTGGTCATCCAAATGTTACTTGAGTTATGTTTTGAAGTTGTAGAGTTCAAATAAAATTGTTTCTTTTGGATATCAATGTTGTCCAAAACCTTCTTTCACTACAAAAAATATAAAAATTGATCAACAACTTGAAAACTCTACGGCATGTATAACTTTTTGAAAACTAAATCTGGGAATCATATATTAAACACAGTGATGCAAAACCTAGAGTCATGCAGCAACTCAAGCTTAACGCCCAAATTTCTTTGAAATGGACATAAATATCTTGAAAATGAAGAAATGAGTATGAAACTGCTGTCAAAAATTTGAAAATACCCGTTTTATCTGATTTTTGTGAAAAATGCCAATATTCGGTATGTTAAATTAAACTCTAAATGACACCAAAAACTATTTGAGATAGACAGAACAGTCCCAAAAATATGATAGATTTGATTGCATGCGAAAGGAAAAAAGTAAAATTGCTCAAACTATACCCCGTCTAAAGACGTATTCGAAGGTTTAAGTAACTCCTAAAACAATTCTAAGTAGGGTGACAAAGGGTATTATCGGCAGGTTTGGTCTATTCGTCATGGGGGTTTTCTGTCGGCCAAATTGCCTGAAATTTGGGCATATAACTCCGCTTGGTTGAGAAGGATTTGAGCCCAACTCTGAGGTCAACAGGATTCAAAAAAACCCCATGACGAAGAGAACAAAACTGCCGAAAATACGTAAGTTCCCCTATTTCTAGAAAAAAAAATAATTAAATCAATGGAAGACTGCAGACACATTCCTTGAAAAATTTAGAAAAAAATATTATGGAAATTTCAAGGTTAAATTCTCAAGAAAACACACGAAAAGAAAACCTCTACATAAACAACTGGATAAATTTGCGTAGGTGAAATTTGTGATGAGCTTTCTGGTGAAATTTTGGAGAATTTCTTCGGCAATTCCTGGAACAATTATTTGAAAATCCCAGAAAATTTCACATTAAATATTTGCGAAACCATTGAAGGAGTTTCTGAGGAAATTCACAAGAAAATACTTAGAGAATTCAGGCTAAAATTCTCAGGGCAATTGTGGGAAATCATGTGAGAACAATTTCGAAAAAAAAACTAAGAAAAATCATTTGAGAAATTTACGGAAAATTTCTAGAAAAATTCTAGAGAAAATTCCTATTAAAAATAGCTGCGAATTCGACGAAATATTCCTGGCGCATTCCTGAGACAATACCTTCGGAAAATATGGAGAAATTCCTGAAAAAAAGTCATGGGAAAATGTATGAGAAAGTCAGAGGGGGTGTTGGAAATGGCCAACAGAGGGAAAATTTCCGAAATAATAATCCCGAAGTAAAAGACAGGTGTTTAAACTATTCGTAGGGGGATTATTATTTTCCTGAAGTTCAATATATACGACCTATTTGTCATTCATCTGGTATAACAAGCGATAGTCGCAAGGAAAATCTTAGTCTATAAGTCTAACTCACGTTTAGTCTCCTTATTATGTCGAGTCCAATCTGTCTGTCTGCTGACGGTCTAACGTGGCTACCCACCTTGCTTATGTGTGAGCAATTCAATATTTTGCTTATTCAATCCGTACTGTAATTAGGCTAGATTAAGATTTTTGCATGATAAATATTAAGTATTATGCTCATCTAGTTATTTACCTTTTAGTATGTAGGTTCACATTAATAGCTTAGGTTAAGTATACTGCTACATAAAGTACTACGAATTCCTGGTGGTTTAAAGTATGTGAGATAGCAATTCACATTTTTTATATGCATGACAAAAATACCTCTCTGTAATATTAAATATTTAGACACTAATAATCCAAATCACTTAGAGCACAAGGTATCAAATTTTCAACATCTGCTAAAGTTCAACATTTGCTTGCACTTGAAGCATTTTCTTTTTGTAAACATTTCATCAATCTGCCAACTCACCGCTATGACAGATGTTCGATCTGTCATTCCGTATCGTACCTGCCGACAATGGGAACGATGAAAGGTTCGTGTAGAGATAATCCACACGTAGAGGCGTGCTGGCGTGGATTCGCCAACAGGGGGATTCTGAAGATAATGAGAGCATTCTCTACAGTAAAATTATGGAGAAACTCATGGGGAAATTTCAGAGAATATTTGTAGGAAGTACTCTAGTAATATACTTGAGGAAATTCTAGAGAAAATTTCTCTAAAAATTCCCAGCGGTAGTTTTTGGAAAAATGTCCAATAAAAAATCCTAACATTCATTGAGTGATTCTATTTGGAGTTCCTGGGAACTTTAATTTGGAATGTTTTGATGAAATTTCTAAGAAATTTTAAGTGACATTTCTTGAGAGACTCCTCACTAAAATAATTGTAGATTTTTTTTTGATACAATTCTCGTACAGTACTTGAAAAGTTCAACAGAAATTACTAAAATGTCAGAGGAAATTGGTGCAGTTTTGAAATGGAGGAAATAGGGTGAGAATGGGCATTGTCGGCAGGTTTGTTCTCTTCGTCATGGGGGGTTTTTGTGGGGCGAATTGCCTGAAATTTGGGCATACAACTCAGCTTGGTTGGGAAGGACTTAAGACCAACTCTGAAACCAACAGGTTTCAAAAAACCCTCCATGACGAAGAGAACAAAACTCCCGAAAATACGTAAGTTCCCCTATATCATTTTTTCATTTTTTTTGATAACTTTTTCCTTAAATTCCTGGGATAAAATCTGTTTTGTGAAATTCATGAAGAAATTCCAAATGGAACCCTGGAAAAAATACGGAGCGCCTTTCTGGAAATGTGGGTAGAGTGGAATTCCTGAAGAAGTACAAAGAAAAAACCATGAAGAAAAATGCCGAGAGAAAAAATATGAAAATTTTTTTTTAGGAAAAAAATCTTAGGTCGATTTCGAAAGTAATAATAGGGTTTCCTACAGTTATTTCGTGAAGATTTATTTAAAGATCTCATGAAGCTTTTTTTTGTCAAAACTAAGAGGAATTGTTGAAGGCGTTTAAAGTAAAATTCGTGGGAAAATTTCCAAAGACATTTTTAGGCAAATTTTTTAGAAAACTTCACAATAAAGAACTCTAGGGGAACTCCATCGTCAATTCCAAAGAAAACACATAGATGTATTTCTAGAGATTGCTTGGAACAGTTTTCCCTTTCCAAAGAATTTATTTCTCTATTTCTATTTTGTTTTATCGAAGAAAATGCATGTGAAAATTATTGGTGAAGTTACAGGGCAAGTTCCTGAGAAAATTAATGGAAAATTCCTGTCTTATTTCAGGGCGTACTCCTGAGATCCTCAAGGCTGTTACTCAGAAGAATTTCTGGGGAGAATTTGTAAAAAAAAATCCAGACATATGAATTCATAGAATAACTCCAAAAGAATTTTTTTGTGAAATTCCTGGGAAAATTTGTATCTAAATTTCTGGGATAATTCCTTATGAAAATAAATACATGATACACATTTAAAATAAAATTTATGGCAAGAAAGTTCCCTAGTGAAATTTCATGTAAAATTCCAGAGAAAACACTTGAGAAGTTTCGGATGAATTGCTGGTGGACCTGTGGAAGACGTCTTCTTGTGTCGTTATATGTTTGATATTTTGTCTAGCTAAAACTGTCGGGTTTGATGATTTTTGGTACATGATCTTTCACTTTTTTCACCTCTCAACTTGTAACTTGTTGTTATATTAATGAATTGTTGTTACATTACTGATTTTACGCAATTTCCTACAGGTCTAAAAGCGATTTTCTGTGAAGAACTAATTTCCAAAGATATTCAAAGTCTCTATACGCATGTAGATCTTCAGTCCTATACTCATGAAAGTTCTTAGATAACCTCAGAACAACTTTGAAAAATTGTTTTTTACAGAACCATGCGCCATGGACCTGTAGGATGTTATACTGCATCAGTAATGTAACAATAACCCATTGATTACGCTTGTAGATCTTAACCCTTCAGCACGCGCGCTGTTATAAAAAGCAACACACTACCAAAAAACCTCGCTCGCCGTATACAGCGCGAGCGCGGTGCAGTTTCGGTTGCTTGATGGCGCGCGTCCTGGAAGGTTAAGTACTTAAATCGCAGAAGTTCTTGGATGACCGAGATCATCTTTGAAAATTACTTCTCTACTTAAATATGCATTCTTTCACTGCGCAAGCTGTGCCAAGGGAATTCAGTAAACTTATACTGTATTCCAGGTCACTGTGGCATTGAAGGAAATGAAATGGCAGACAAGCTTGCTAAAAGTGGTTCCAATTTACAGTTTGCTGGCCCTGAATGCTGGGCTGAGCAGAGGGTGATTTCCAATTGGATGGATGTCAAAAAATGCAATCAGTCAAAACGATTTATAACACCAAATGCTTATAAAACCAAAAAGCTCTTAGAGCTAAACAAGAGAGCTCTATGTACATACACTGGCCTAGTAACTGGACACTGTTCGAGCAGGTATCTCTTGGCCATATTCAGAGTGATATCTATCGTTTCTGTAATACGGAACGTGAAACCTCGGAACATCTGCTTTGCAGTTGTGGTGCTTTATACACGCGCAGGCAAAGATTTCTAAATAGTGGTTGCTTGCAACCCAGTGAGATCTGGTCTACAAAACCTGGGAAGGTCTTGGAGTTTATCAATTCCATTGCACCTGACTGGGAGATGACGCGTCGTGGCAGTAGCTGATTACTTGACACATGGTAATTAGCTGGTTAGATGCGAATATCAAAACGGGACATGCCACAAAAGTTCAACCTATTGGACGCAGTAGCTTAATTTGCCCAACAGGGGAGGAAAAAAAATATGCTCTATGGACTTGTGGGGATGTTACAGCGCATCAATAACGTAACAATAATCAATTAATTACGCTTGTAGATCTGAAGGCCTTTACCCTTAGAAGTTCATGGATGACCTAAAACTTCTTTGAGAATTACTCCTCTACAGAGCTATGCTCCTTGGACCTGTAGGATGTTGCACCTTAGGGGCTGTCTATAAACCTCGTGGTCATTTTTTGGGAGATTCCAACCCCCCCCCCCTTTCCGCGTGGTTTTTCGTTCATACAAAAAATTTTAAATTTGTATGGACCATGGTATTTGCCAGAACCCCCCCCCCCCAACATTACCACGTGGTTTATGGATGACCCCTTATCAGTAATGTAACAACAATCCATTGATTGTACCTGTTGATCTTAAGGCACTTACTCACAAAAAATCTTGGATAACCTAGAGCATCTTTGGAAATTGGTTCTTTACAGAACCATGCTCCAAGAACCACCATAAATCCCCATTTAACTTTTGTTAGCACCTCCCACTGTTCACATCCCTCGTCCCAACTACAATCGCCCTTTTGCCACCTTGAACCATTTATGATCCCATCTCCTCCAACCCTTCGAAAACTCGGGAAACCCTTCCCCAGAAATCCCCTTTCATACTTTTATAAAAAACTTCTAAAAAGAAGGTAGATAATCTGTGTTAATTTGTGAATCAGTGTAAAAAAAAAAGCCACGACGTGTAAAAAGAACCTCAGTGTAGTGTAGTGCTAAGTCATAATCTGTGTTAAGAGTATTTCTTTGTTCGCGTCCCAATTCAGATAAGAAGATGTCTTAAATCCCCTGTTTTGGTTTGATTGATGATTCTGATTGTGTTCCGTCCGAATTTGTTGGTTGTCTCCTTAAGCAGGGCAGAATCGACCCTAAGCCAACCTAAAAAGAGTATAGCCACGGTGCTAGCAGTGCGCTCTTTTAAGAATCTTCTGAAGTCATTTCTGGGAAATTCTGGGAGACTTCATGAAATTTCTGTGGGGATTCACGTGAGAAATTTTTTTGGTAATTTCTGGTAATACAGTATTGTTCCGATTTTATCACGCCCCTTTTCAAAAATTATTTTAAATATCCTACAAAATCTATACGCATTTTCAATATTTTTAATGTTTAGGAACGTATCTTCAAGATTCATCTTGAAGAAGCGGGGAAACAATTGCTCTCAAATTTAACAGCTAATTAATGAAAAATGAAGGTCTGACGCGCGGAGGGCGTGATAAAATCGGAACATTACTGTATCCCTGGAACCCCCAGGAATTCGCACACCGAGAAATTATGAGGAAATTCCCTAGAAAATTGTTTGGATACTCCTGGGAAAATTTCGGAGGAAATGGTTACAAACATTTACTAGGAAATTCTTGAAAATTTTTTGGTAAAACAAATTTCTAGAAACTAGGCAATTCCAGGTGGAAATTATTGGGGAAATCCTAAGAAAAAATAATAGAAGATATCTTATCCTCACCTTGAGAAATCGTTGCTGATCTGGATTTCTATATTTTCGTGAAGAAATTCTAAGAAAATGTCTGGGACATTTTCCATTAGAGTAGCTGGAATAATTCCTCAAGTAATTATCTGATAAATTAGAAGGTTTCTAAGGAGCTGCTGAGGAAATTAATGAGGGAGGTTTTTCCTTCTTAAAGCTGCATGGTCTGTTAAAGACAAAAACTTTTAAAACCGTTTAAATAGCCTCTAGCATACGGTACCTTTTTCTTCACAGGTAACTTACTGAGTTGCATGCTATTGCTGCATGATGATGATGATGATGACGACGACGACCGACCGACCGACCGACGTCGCTCAGTAGACGGAATCTCCCGATTCACCCACACGGAGGCCGGTGCAGATTGCAGTCGAACATGCATTTCATGACTGGTAAAGGTTTTCCACCAACATAACATGGTGTTTCTTCCGCTCGCTCGCGCTTGTGCCATGTACCTCTGGGCTCTGGGCTGGCTGGGGGCTGCTGCTTTTCGGGTGCAGTTCGGTCAAATTTCAGACCCATGGTGGTGCAATGGTGGTGGATGGTATGAGTAGATAAGCGCACCTCACTCGAATTGGGTTGGAGCTGGAGAAGTTAGAGTAAAGTGGGGCAAAAGTTCGAGTGGGGTAAGAGTTTCTTTTGAAGTTTTTGAACTCAATTCAAATTATTTCTTTCGGGTGTCAAGGTTGTTCAAACCCTTTTTGAAAAAGAGTCTTTCACTCCAAAAATTATGGAAATTTATCAATATTTCGAGAACTTATGACAAAATGTTGGTTTTTTATCAAAAAATTGTAACATGCGATGGCCCTTCCAACGCATGGAATGAAATTTTAATGAAATTGAATTCGATATTTTATTTTGGGGCGTAACTAGGTATATTTTGAAGATGCTCTAGCATGTATAACTTTTTGCAAAAAAGATTTGGAAATCGTATTTTACACATAGTGGGGCAAAAGTTCGAATTGTGGGGCAAAAGTTCGAGTCATGTGGCAACTTTAGGTATAAACCTAAAATTCTGCAAAATGCACATATTATCTCTAAGAGTGATGGAATTTGTGAGAAAATTCGATTAAAGTTGTAAAAAAATGTTGTTTTATCTGAATTTGGCGGAAAACTACTAATTTTGGTGCAGTTAATTTTAACCCTGATTTGGGTAAAATCCAAATCGAATTTTAAAGTGTATTCCAGTTCTAACATCAAACATTAAGTGGTTTCAGGTATTCCTATTACCAAAGTGTCAAAATAGTGTGCTACGGTTAGCGAAATTCCACAAACACTAGATTCGAACTTTTGCCCCAGTGGTGGGGCAAGAGTTCGAATAAAACACACACATATAAAAAGTGTTGCAACTCAAAATTGAAAAGACATTTGGCGTAACTTTGTTCAGCAAAATTTTAGCTCATGCATGGTAGAAGCACCATACGGTATTTATTTATTTTTATCTGCTTCGATTTTTTGAAATAGGTTGAATTATCAACTAAGGTCGAACTTTTGCCCCACCTTACTCTATGGATAAGACCAGGCGCGAGGATTGATCGATGCTTATCATGCTTGCACCTCGCACGAGTGCTCCCCAGGAATGATACACGTACAAGAGTTCTTCTTTTTTTCGGTATTATCTGGTGGCGATGGGATCTCGCTAAGTCTTGGGCGTTTCCAACAAGTGGGAAGTCTCGAAATGGGTTACTGTGGAAGCAACCTGGTAAAAAGTGAAAATGCCTTAATTAAAAACTAATTTGGAGCAATGCGTTGAAGGTGGGGGATTGGCGACGCGTATCAGAACGAAATCTTAAGGTGGAAAATATCCAATAGGCGTGACGGTTAATAAGAAAAGCAACAGATATGGTAGATAATTAAATGTATCTCTAAGTTTGTAGGAAGTATGCTGGCTTGCACTTCTGCAGATTGGCGTACTGTCAGATGCAGCGATCGCACCGATGATTTTGTAAGTACATAGTTTGTATCATCACATAAAGAAGAATATGTGATTCATCCTAGGATTCATCATTAGTTCACCATAATAGAAAAGTTGTTGACACGAGAAAATCCATTGCCCAGAGAGAATGTCTAAATGAAATGCGTGTCTTTTGTTTTATTAAAGGAAGATGGCAGTAATGCCAAAAAAAAACAGATTGAATTTCAGCTTGAGACATCGTTTGCGTTAGCGTAGTTACAGTATACTTCCTAGATTAGATACCAGAAACAATCATGTTCCTTTAGGTAACCTGATCAAGACCTTGTTATAGAAACGAGGGTGTGGATCTTGAACAAGAACATCAAATGCAATCGATGGTTCGACGAGTAATGCAGAGCGAATTTAGGGGAGGAGAACAACGCGGGTAATAATGCTGCAGCAAGGTACCCAGCAGAACGTGGTACGGGATAAACAGAAGCGAAAACAGCAGACACGCATCGTTCGAAAAAAAAACGCATCCTGGAAGAAGCGGCGTGTCATTCTCAAGAAACGTGGAAGTTCCACCAGAAACTCAACGCATCCCGCAACGAATTCGTGCCGCGAACCAAAATCTGCAGGGATAAAGAATGGAGCCTTCTGGCGGATGGACGCGAGGTTATGGAAAGGTGGGGGCAGCACTTCAATGAGCATCTGCACGGCCACGTTGTGTTGAAACAGGATTATTATCGCACTTTCATGAACCTAAAATATTTTTTCGTTATAAGTTAGCCTTAGCTGTATAGAAAAAGATTCTGGAGACTAAAAAATCTTTCATCGGGGAAAATGAAAATAAATTAGATTTTAGTATTTTACCACTATTTCCATATGAAATGGTATTACGCAAAACTGATGAACCTAAACTTCGCTAGAAAAAGTCCCCTTTCTTATAATAAATCTTAAACCATTTGAGAAACGAATGTAAAATTCTTTACAACGTATTTAAAATCGTTTGGCGATCGTTTCATGTGTCCAGCCCACTAAAGTCTGCCGAAAGCCATAAATCATAAAAGTCTACATTCCTTCTATATGTCTGGATATTTGTAATGGAGGTAAACAAATACTTTCCATTAGTGCGACTCTTACATTTGCAGAAGCACCATACACCTGTGACTCATACCATTTGCAACACATACCCTCCATAGCATAGCATAGCATAGCATAGCATGAATACTTGCACAAATCTTGGATGGAGTTGCAAAGTTGAATATTTCCATTGACATTGCTGATGTCGCTACTATCTACAATGCCATAGATTCACTCAGCTCCACACACCTGGCCAAGTCCTTGCAAGCATTTATAAATCCCTTCATCAACTTAGAAAGAGCCCAGAACTGAAGCATCTTCCAATAGATGAAAGGATGTTGAAAATAGCGAATTTTCAACTTATATGCAGTTATGAAGTAAATATACTGAAGTAGAATTATTTATAAATAAATAATATTGAAAAGATCTCACCAATTGTTGTGGGGTTTTTGTGGTTCAATGCTGATCATCTAATTGCCTTAATTAATGTTCATTTGCAACACATTCCCTCCATGAGCTAATTTGCCTGAAATGGTGGGTATTAGTTGCATTTACTTTGCATGTCAAACCAAATCCACATTAATATTGCGTTGCGTTGCATGGTAACAGAGTTATTCGTAGATTGCATACTGAAGATTGTCATGTTGAAACTTTCATACTCCTATTCTAATTGCTTTTGTAATGCTATTTGGGAGGGAACAGCTATCCAATCAGAGGTTGAAGTAAAAAAGACATGAAAACTTCCATTGCCGGCCACGCCCATCTTCTCCGTTACAAGGATAGGAAAGGATATGATGATATGACACCTACTTTATGAAAGGCCAGCGACTCACCGGCGCCCCGTAGGTGTCATGGAGTTGGATATTTGGAACTGGCTGATTAGGGATTCACTATAAGCGAGTGATGCGACAAGATTTAGGTTGTGTAAGTGTTTTTGAGTATGTTATGTAGATGTGTTGTTGTGAGTGTATATGTTTTAGTATGTTTAAACATCAACGTTGAGAGTGACGTAGCTAAAAGATTTTGTCACTCCATGGGCCTTTTTGCTTCAGGGATGGGACACAAGCATTCATACTGTGTACTGGCTAACAAGCTTAGGCTTGAGCGCCATTGATCGCTCTCTGAAACGATACTATTCAAAACACATTAATATTTGCCAAAGTGTGTGAGTCGACTTTACTGAACGTGCGTGACTTATTTGTAAAAATTGTACCTCCTCTCTCTCTCTCTCTCCTCTTCTTGGCGTAACGTCCTCACTGGGACTAAGCCTGCTTCTCAGTTATGTTCTATGAGCACTTCCACAGTTATTAACTGAGAGCTTCCTCTGCCAATGACCATTTTGCATGTGTATATCGTGTGGCAGGCACGAAGATACTCTATGCCCAAGGAAGTCAAGGAAATTTCCTTTACGAAAAGATCCTGGACCGACCGGGAATCGAACCCATCACCCTCAGCATGGTCATGCTGAATACTCGTGCGTTTACCGCCTCGGCTATATGGGCACTAAAAATTCTACCTCTGATCTGTTGAAGTCTTTTGTCCATACAAAGTCTTCAAATTTTCAAAGACTGTAGATTTTGTTCAGTGAATAGTCTCCCCGGAGTTATCTCCTTGTTACTTAAAAAAAAACACTTTTTGGATTAAGTGGGCTGTTGAGTCTCTAATAACAAAAAAGTTGACACAAAATACATAAGATTGGCGTTGTCATATTATGTTATTGCATTCAAAAACGACTATTCAACATTTGCTTCAAAATATGGTACACCGGGGCAAGTTGAAACGGAAAGGGTAAGATGAAACAGTGGAGTTCTTATTATATTCGAAATGCTATCAGTATTTCCGCTAAACTAAGTTCAAAAAGCTCAATTGGACAGTTTACATGAGTATTAGAAAATCAGCGTGGCTAAATAACCATATTTGTTTGATGATTTCGCAATGGAAGCATCTTTCGCTGCCGTGGTATCAGCAGCGTAAGTCGTTTAGGTGTATCGTAAGCCTCAAATTGTGGTTTAGTTACTCGTTCTATGCACCACTCTAATCTGTAGAAATGTTTAGCCATATGAAAAGTTCTTCAGCATCCACTGTGTGTTGTTCACTTAACCCTATAGGTATCATTTTATAAGTAACAAGAAGATAACTCCAGTAAAACTATTCAGTGGACAAAATCCTAAGACTTTGAAAATTTTAAGATTTTGTTTGGACAAAGGTCCTTAACAGATCAGAGGCAGAACTTTTACAAATAAGTCACGCACGATGTGGTTTGACGTGTAAAGTATGTGCAACTAATAACCGCCATTTTAGGCAAATTAGCACATGAAGAGTATGTGTTGCACATGGTATGAGTCACAGGTGTATGGTGCTTCTTCAAGCCCGTGCACAGAAAAGGCGGCAAGGGAGGGGTTTTTCCTATTTTTGGCGAAAGGCGGAGGGGCGTCTAGTATATGAAGCGTCGGTAATGGAGGGGGTTTAATCCCCAAACCAGCCCCAGAAATGTAGACTTTTATGATTTATGACTTTCGGAAGACTGCAGTGGGCTGGACACATGAAATGAACGCTAATCGAATATATACACGTTGTACAGACTTTTACATTCGTTTTTCTCCAAATGGTTTTAGATTTATTATTAGAAAGGGAACTTTTTCTAGCGGAGTTTAGTTTCATCAGATTTACGTAATACCATATTATATGGGAAAAGTGGTAAAATACTAAAATCTAATTTATTTTCATTTTCCCCGATGAAAGATTTTTTAACCCCCAGAATCTTTTTCTATACAGCTAAGGCTAACTTATAACGAAAAAATATTTTAGGTTCATGAAAGTGCGATAATAATCCTGCTTCAACACACCGTGGCGGCGTGGAGAATGTAGTCACGAGACCAAGGCAACGGAGGAAACGACTACGTCAATGCAGCACAGTGCGGAAATGATTCAACGAGGGCTGAAAGTCTTTTAAATAAAGACAAATCAATCAATCAATGATTCAACTCGCAAGCTGAGGGAAGTCAAAGAAGCCATTCACCAGCTTAAAACCAATAAAGCAGCTGGTAAGTATGGTATCGCATCTGAACACATGAAGATGGCCCCAGAAAAGCATCCTAAAGCGAGTGTGTTCATGGGTAGTTACCAAGCTGACTTCATCGACGGCCGGTCGGCAACTGATCAGATCTTCAACGTACTGCAAATATTCTAGAAATGCCGTGAAACCCAGGTCCCAAAGCATCACCTGTTCATAGACTTCAAGGCGGCATACGGCAGTATCGACCGCACAGAGCTATGGAAAATTATGGACGAAACGAAGTACATTTGTTGCCGAATTTTGTAGCATATGCAGATTTGATGCGCAGCGTTAAAACGGGAGTTTGACTGGGTTATTTGGACGACGAATCGTGCGGATGCCATACATACATCCACTATTTCTTGAACCTTGAATCATCCAATCTCCAAAGGGCCGACTCGGCGACAATAACGGAGTGGTTACGCAACACACGCTAATGTAATTAATGCAGCGAAGCGTAACGCAAATGCCGAGATACCGCCAAAGCCTGACCAACCAAGCAATAAGCTATACCCAGCGCTTCACGATCAATCATCCGTTTCAAATTGACTGACAGGGCTCGGTAATTATCAACACATTCTAGCAGGCTTGCCAGGCGGTTCGTGCTTAGAACCGCGTCCATCCCCTAAAAGGGTTGCTGTTGTCGGCGGAAGACGAGACACGATATCAAGATGATCACTGCCCGTGATCATCACTGAATAATTAGTTCCGAGCTGGCACCGACTACGGCGTCGACGACGATCGTATTCAGTTACTGTGGCAACAAGCGGTCTCCTCTCGGCTGGGAAACTTGAATCTTCTAGCAGCTATATCGACTTGACTTAAGTTGACTTGAGCTAGGTCGTTGAAATGCAAACCGAACAGCTGTCACTTTACTTTATTAGCTTGTGCAATTTTCACATCATCACCCCGATGGCATTTTCATTCGAGTGGGACTGCACTTCACAGATGTTCTTGGAGTGCTAGAAACCGCAGCTACGTAATACAGCTTATGATGATGGTGATCGTCGAAATGGTCGTAACTAGTCATCTTCGAAGTGCGTAATTGTTAACTGCAAATTGTCTCATTAGAATAATGTGACGGGCCTTCCAGTCAGTGTCCTGTCATGACAGACCCGAGCTAAGCTTTATGGGCTAGTTATTCAAATGAAATTACACCAGTAGACAACTTAAATTTCAACGCCAACGACCAGCAGCGATCCCGTACTTTGATATACGATCGTGTGCTTTGGTAGAATAAAAATCGAGTTAAAGTCCACCGACCGACGACCGTCCGTACGGATGCGGTGGTGGTAGGAAATTGCCCTCCGGATAGCACGCGATTACAGGGCTCCAAATGGGGCCATAAAAAGTATTACAATTTTGCCATCGTGGTCCGAGATTGCGGCAGGGCGTGCGCAATGGTGCTTAATTTATTTTCCACGCAGCAGAACTGATCTTGTGATCTTGTGTAGACAAGCAGTCGCTCGTAGGGCTCCTAGATCTACAGGTGCCACCCGTCCGTCCGTTCGTCCGGTCCGCTTTACGCCAGCTCGGAAGCATCAACACGGCGGTGGCGGGAACGGTACCTAGAGGCCAATCAAAGTTGCAGCAATCTTGCAGTCAGCCGTAGATCAGTGGTCGGATATATTCTGTCTCAATTGGCAACGATAGTAATAACAGTAATTGCGGCGCTACGATTGCTGGAAGTCGTGATCGTAGGTTTAGGGGTCTTGCTTTGCCAGTGGAGATGTAGACGTCGAATGGCCAACCTAATATGCATGTCGGCTGTAATCTTTAATGGCCAATCCGCAGTGCCATTTTCCTACCAAGGGTCATTTTCAAGCCGTTGATATACAAATTGATACAATCTACGGTCTACAGTGTTGCGTTCTGTGAGTCATTCTTGTAAAAGTGAGTGATATTGTACGTGCGATTGATCTACTGATTGGGTATTGGCAATACAATGTTGAATAAGTCCGTTCACCTTGATGAAGTTGAGTCTTGCGCCTCGTCAAACGCCTCATGGTCAATATGGATATGGATATGGATAATTGTTCAAAGATCTACAATTTCCTTAAAATAAAAATATTGAATAATTGTTCCTCGAATTCTGTTTCCGTCTAGCCCACGCCTATTTTGGACACAACCTGAATTCAATTTCCGCCACACCTACTACAGGGGATGCTCAAAATAACTGGGACAGGTAAAATTTTCACTTTTCAAAAAATGTTCAACTCGCTGTAACTTTTTGAAAAGGACATCAAATATTCTCAAATTTTTACTGTAAGTTCATCAACTAGTTGTGTATCAGTGGATCAAATTTGGAAAAAATCGGGCTATTTTTTACGAAGATATAAAGATTCTTGAAAAGGGTATTATTATTCGATAGCCAACTTTGAGTTTTTATATCTCCGGATTCAATGAACTGATTGCAATGAAATTTTGACCATTCATTACTTATATGATGAACTCTTAAAAACGTTTAACTTAACTTTAAATTTTTAACAAGAGAAAAAGTTATAACGATTTCATTCATTTCACGATTTTTTAGTAAATTCATCAATTTCTAATATGCATCCCATTACTTTCTCAATTTATTAGCGGCTGTGTTGTAACTTTCCTTCTAAACACATTTATATATAAGTCATTTAGAGGGAAATTAATTGAACTATAATTTGCATCTTGATTTTTGAAACGATGTTGAAGTTTTGGATAATTTGGTGTTTTATTAGAAAAATAATCTAATCGTTATAATTTTTTTCCGTGTTAGGAATTTTAAGTTGAGTCAAAGGTTTTTCATAGCTCATTATACAAGTCATGAATGGTCAAAATTTCATTGCATTCGGTTCATTGAATCCGAAGATATAACAGCTCAAAGTTGGCTATCGGATAATTTTACCTTTTTCTATAATCTTTATAACTCCGTGGACAAAGGTCCGATCTTCTCCAAAATTGGACTACTGATACACAACTAGTTGATGAACTTACAGTAAAAAATTAAGAATATTTGATGCACTTTTCGAAAAGTTACAGCGAGTTCAACATTTTTTGAAAAGTGAAAATTTTACCTGTCCCAGTTATTTTGAGTAACCCCTGTACGTGACACTATGGTACATGATCATGATGGAGATGACGTGTCCAATACCCGCTCGGTCCAGGATCTTTTCGTAAAGGAAATTCGCTTGCCCTCATTAGGTATACAGTATCTTCATGCATGGCTTTTATTTTTCTCTTAAGCTTTCATTCACATTTGATCTAATTCTAACTGTTCCATATAGTAAGACCATGCTAAGAGTGTCTGCAGGGCCATGGATTCGTTTTCCGATTGGTCAATGATATTCTCGCAAGGGACAATACATAATTCACGACGAGAGAATCCTGAAAAGATTCTTAAAAGAATCCCGAGAGGAATCCCAGCAGAAACCTAGGAAGTGATACCGAGAGGACTCCATGAAGGAATGCTGAAAGCATTCTTGGAGAAAGCAATAAAGCAATCTCAGAAGAATTCATCGAAAAAATCATGGGGGAAACCCCTTGAAACAAATCCGTGTGAAGAAATGAATGAATGAAGAACTCCCAAAATAAATATCTGGAGAAATATCTGAAAGGATGGCGGCAGGGATTTCTAATGGAATCCTAGGAGAAATCCCTAAAGGAATCCAAGAATCCTTGACAAACGTTCTTAAAGAATCCCGGGAGGACTCAGTGGAGGTAAGTGGTAAGAAATCCTGTAGAACTTTCGAAAGAAACCCGGCAGAATTTCTGGAAAAAAAATCCCTCAAAATCTAGGAGTAATCCTTGAAAGAAACTTGAAAGCACTCCTATTGAATCTCTTACATGAATCTCGGGAAAATTTCCGATAGAAATGTGGAGGAACTCTTTTATAAATCCCAGGAGAAATCACTGATGGAATAACTGGAGGAATCCCTGAAGTAATCCCATGAAAAATCAATGTAGGAATCCCGGAAGGAATATCTGAAGAAATGTGGATGAATGCCGAAAAAAAATCAAAAGGAATTCCCGGAAGAATCCTAGAAAGAATCCCCAACTGCATCTTGGGAGGAATCTTCAACAGAAACCTGGTTAAAAAATAACTAAATTGGGAGAGGTCCAGAAGGAATCTTCAAAGTAATCTCGGCAGACTTTCAGGAATCCCTGCTGAAATCTCAGAAGTAATCCGTGAAGGAACTCGATAGAATCCCGTAGGAAGTGAATGAGTCCTAGGAAGTCCTAGGGGAAATTAATGAAATAAAAAACAGGACCCACTCAAGCCTGGAGTAATACAGTAGAGAATGTCCTTCAAAAGACAGTTAGCCAGGGGAGATCAAACTCACTGTGTGCGAAATCCTCCGGGACCGTTTCACCGAGAACATTCTGGCACAGAATTATACAGTAAAAAAGTTCACTGGACTGAGATTAAACCCACAACAATTAACCGCTCGTCATGGGGTATTACGAGAACTGCTATAATATTCTACGCATCCACTGGGGTGGCCCATGTTCCTGAGTGCGTTCGAGTCAGCGACGTCCATGCTCGGCATACAGCCGGACGAAAACCATACAAGGTTACAATAGTGTTGGTTTAAAGTAGTAATTCCCGAAATAATCAATACACTGCACGACGATTGCGGCCAATCAGACCAGCCAAATGAGTAAAATTAGAAATGCACCTGTTTCGTATGCTCGACTTTCTCAATACGAGGATGTCAACTAACAAGCTCATCTCTTTCTCTTTAATCCTATGCTTCTGTCGTAACTGGTCGACTAACTTCCTCCAAACATTCGACTGGAGTGGGGTATTCATACCCAAAGAATTCCTGAAGTGTCGTTGAAGGCTTTCAGCGATCTCGTATTGCCGTTACAGGCAACGGTGTCCGATCATTTGAATGCCGTTTGGCCGAATGACGTTCGTCCGAACGTTATTTGGCCGAATTCCATCTGGCCGAATAGGTTATTTGGCCAAATGTCGTTTTGCCGCATCATGATCAAAGGAACTCAGAGGAAGTTTTTTTTACTGTGTTTTTAACAATCAAAATGATTATCAGAAATAATTCCCTTTTTTAATCATAGGCTATTCTTTCTAGTTTTGCCATTCAGGGAGTAGTTGGCGTTGGAACAGCATACATTTTATCACAGATTTTCCTTCTTAAAATCACAGTGACATGGTCACTTAAGTTCATGTTTCGGCCAAACGACATTCGGTCAAATGACCCTTTCGGTCAAATGGCGTTCGGCCAAAAGGCATTCGGCCAAATGACCAGGCAACAGCATGTCTAGTAACCATACCATTCGGCTAGCCATGCCATTTAATCTAGCCGGGAAAGCGGAGAAAAACGGACAATTCAATTCCCACTCCGCCGAAGTAAGCAACAGAGACTCCGTTTTGTGAACAAAGTATTACAAGCAGCCACAGCTTGGCTTTGTAAGTCAGCGAAGCGATCACAAGATTAGGAACTGCATCTTCAGTTCTTTGTGACACTGTCGCTAAATGGGAAACCGGTAATGACTTTCGCCTTCCTTGACGATGGTTTCAATGTTCCTAACATTGCTTAAAAATTGTATCGCAGAGAAGCTCAACCTGGATGGGGAAGATAGCTCGCTCTGTTTGGAATGGACCAGCAACGTCACAAAGGGATCCGTATCGAAACGAGGACAATTCTGCATATCTGACGGTAAATCACAACATGTATTGTCGCAGGTGCGAACTGTTGACAGTCTAGGTCTGCCTCGACAAAGCTTGAACTACACCAAACTTCTATAGCAGTTTCCGCACTTACGTGGGCGACCAACACGGAAGCAGGTCCAAAGATTTTGATTTGATCAGATAATGCTCAATAGAAGTAACCGTTGAGCAAAAGAGAATGGCGTAATTCAGAGTTGCGGTTAAAGTTGAGATAGATGATTTTCGGTGGACAACGAGGAATTCTTGATGGCAACCGTACCATGGGACACGTATGCGAGTCTCTGCTGATCAACGCTTTCACGATTAAGTGAAACACGATTTTGAATTGAAGCAGTTGGGCATGATGGAGGCATCAGCACCGGAGTCAGACGAAAACGAAGGAGTTAGAAATTCAAATCACGAATCCACGCCGAACTTTAATGGATATGGCCACTTTCGAGACCTCTTGTACGCCATGTTCTGCGTAATATGCGAAAAATTTAAAACAAACCTGGAATCGAACTTCTGAATCGGCACTTCAATGCCCAAGACGTTCTCAATCGGAGCAGAAGACCCAAGCAGTGAACGGTTTTACCGCAGAGAAAACGATAGCTGCAGAGCGCGTCCTTGGTGTGATGTGGAAACCAAATGAGCACCTGTTCGTATTTTACGTACAATTTCATGAGGATCTTCTTCCGTTGCTATCTGGTGAAATAGTGCCTACAAAGCACTAAGTATTACGTGTGATCATGAGACTTTCCAATCCGTTAAGTCTCATTTCTTGCTTCACCGTACACGGAAAATCCTTCTCAAGAAAATGTGGAGATCTGGTGTAGGTTGGGACGGTCCTATTGTCCCTACAAACAGAGACTTCTTGGGCTGTCAACGCTGGGCAAAACTGCTTCCCGTGTTGAACCGACTTCAAATCCCAAGGTGTTGTTCTCCTAATTACGAACGGGGAAGTTATGGGTCTCTACAATTACACATTCACGTGGACGCAAGTGTCCATGCCTACTGTAGTGTTGCATACTTTTACATAATCGATCATGGGGCACCAAGATGCTCTTTGGTTACTGCAAAGGCTACAGTAACTCCTCTTTGCCCTCAATCCATTCCCCGCAACAAACTGAATGCAATAGTAATCAACGTACGGCTTATGATAAATGTTGTAGAGAACTATTCACTGTAATTCACCATGAGCTTCTGCCACGCTGATTCGTCGGTCATTTTGGCATGGCTACGTGTTGATCCTTGCAAAGGTCCAGTTTAAAACTACCGAAATTCTAACAGGCACGAAGGTAGAAGGATGGCGCTAAGTGCCCAAGTGTGGCAACGGCCGGCCCAAGTTTCGATACCCAGGATACATGATACAGCGATCCTGATTTCTTCTGGCAACTGCAGAGTGAGTGGGCAGCGAAAAATACCCTAATTGGTGATAAAGACGATAAAGACAAACGTATGTACATAAAGAAGTAACGACCTATCCAGTGCTGGAGTTCGCCAAATTCTAAAGCTTAAGCTGATCACAAATTCAGTCGTACCTACAATTCAGTCTCCGTACTAGTAATTTATCTGCACAAAACAGAACTCAAAGTTTTGGTCTTAAGTCTAGTCCTTAGTCTGTAAATAGTTTTAAAAATTTTAATATAGTATAAGTTTTATCATAGAATAATAATTTCACTGCACATTTACTTCAAAATAACACTGAAACTTTAGTTAATCTTCTGTTTAGCTGAAAATACAACATCACCGTCTCTTCGTCCAGTCGACGGTCGGTTTTCTGCATGTCATTTGTTTTTATTTTTCTACCTATTCAATCTCGTTTGATCATTCGCGTTAGGTTTCCATAGGGGAAGTTGATATAAGGGGCTGTTGTGGCCAACAGCTTATTACAACCAAATTAAGGGAATATGAAAAGAGGACAATGATACATATTGCCCATTTTACTGGCATTTTACCAGGTTAGCTGGTATGTCTGAAACATACTGGAAAAACTTGTAATTAGAAGGCACGAAATGTTGCTAATTGGCAAATTGAGAGATGAAATTTGTGAAAAAAAATCGCGTTCTGGTGGGATTCAAACCCACGACTCCGTATTCGCTAGACCGGCGCTTTAACCAACTAAGCCACAGAACAGGTAATGGTTCTGCGGAATAGAAAGCCAAACTGACTCCGAAGCCGCACCGTGAACACTCCTATTTCACAAACTCATCTCTCTTTTCGGCTTAGATGCCAATCCACAACACACTCCTGTTTGTGCCCACTACCTACAAGTGCGAGCGAGTTATTTATATAAAGCCGAGACTTACTCTCGCACTCCGCATACCTAGCCACCAGGCAGTTTGTTTTGCTGGTGTCTAATTGACTGGCTTAGTTGGTTAAAGCGCCGGTCTAGCGAATACGGAGTCGTGGGTTCGAATCCCACCAGAACGCGATTTTTTTTCACAAATTTCATCTCTCAATTTGCCAATTAGCAACATTTCGTGCCTTCTAATTACAAGTTTTTCCAGTATGTTTCAGACATACCAGCTAACCTGGTAAAATGCCAGTAAAATGGGCAATATGTATCATTGTACCCTTGCTTGCGTCACTTGGCGCAGTTCGGTCGTCCGAGCGTCCGACCGTGCCGAGCTCTCGACGCATACTAATTAGACACCAGCAAAACAAACTGCCTGGTGGCTAGGTATGCGGAGTGCGAGAGTAAGTCTCGGCTTCATATAAATAACTCGCTCGCACTTGTAGGTAGTGGGCACAAACAGGAGTGTGTTGTGGATTGGCATCTAAGCCGAAAAGAGAGATGAGTTTGTGAAATAGGAGTGTTCACGGTGCGGCTTCGGAGTCAGTTTGGCTTTCTATTCCGCAGAACCATTACCTGTTCTGTGGCTTAGTTGGTTAAAGCGCCGGTCTAGCGAATACGGAGTCGTGGGTTCGAATCCCACCAGAACGCGATTTTTTTCACAAATTTCATCTCTCAATTTGCCAATTAGCAACATTTCGTGCCTTCTAATTACAAGTTTTTCCAGTATGAAAAGAGGAGATGGGTTATTGTCACTCTGCTTGTTCAATATCGGACGATCGGTATGTGCAAGCTTGAAAAGAACATATTAAATAATGTTGCCATATGAATTCAATTACTTTTATACAAGTGCGAAAATAAATTAAGAGAGCTACGGGGCACAAGACAAGACAGAGCTCAATCTCAATATATGTGAATACCAAGGAATGTTTATCAAGCAAGTCACGGTCGGTTTTGGTTCTGATAGTGATGAATAATTGATAGTTATCTGCGATAAACAGTATGCTTAGTTCTATAACACAAAGTTAAATCTATCTTTTCTCCGCGAACTGTTATATTTACGTCAATGTTGCCGCAACTCCAAGAAATCAAATTTGATTTGATTGGAATATTTACAATCGAAAGGTCAGTTCGAGTTTGCAATGGAGAACAACAGGGATTGCAGAAAATTCTCTTATTGATTGGATCACCGATCTGTACACTGTTTGCGAAGGCGAATAAGCGGACCTCTTTCATGCTTAGTGCGTTGGTTCGAAAGAGGACGATATAGACTTTCTCACGCGAACAATAAATACCAGCTGATGTGTGATGTTTGTATGGATAAGTTACGAAAGATAAGGGACAGCATATGGCACGAACCTGCTATCGATTCGCCGGATGCGAAAACAATCGAAAATGAAGTTAAAGTGCTGAAGGGGCTGTCCATAAACCACGTGGTCATGAAGGGGGGGGGGGGGGGGTTCGGCTAATGACCATTTTGTATGGACGAAAAAAAAAAATTGTATGGACTAATGACCACGCGGGGGGGGGGGGGGGGATGAGAAGTCCCAAAAAATGACCACGTGGTTTATGGACAGCCCCGAAGAGTACTGTAACAGGCATATGTATTTGACTCGCTTTCGAAAATTATGGGAACTACGTCTTCTACGGATGGCGCTAAACTAGTGCATTCGAAACCGAACTCATCACACAACCCCTCCAATGAACCCATCGAATGTGTTGCTGGTGTAAGCAACGATGAATGTATGCAGCGATCCAAAGAAACAACGAACGGCGATAGTTTCTCTTTGTTTTTTTGTAGTTTTTGTCGATCATCGATCCATGCGTTACCGCATGGGATATTCATCGAATGATATCTCGTGCTCTTGGCGCTTAAGGTTGAAGGATTCGTCATTGACATAATCGTCATCATTGAAAATTCGAAAGCAGTTTTCTCGTTCAAAACTTAAATTTCTGCAGTGAAAATGTATTCACTGAATTGCGGGTGGAGAATGGAGTGCAGTGAATACATTTTCAAAGCAAACAAGAAGGTTTCGAACGAGAAAACTACTTTCGTATTTTCAATGATGATTATTAGGTCGATGATGAATCCTTCAACCTTAAGAATCCGAACGTTATGATATAACATTAGCAAAAAATTGGAGCTCTATGAGGACTTTAGACTTCGGCTCATTTAAAGTTACTATGAATGTAAAATGGAAAAAGCGAGCACTTGATCAATCATCGTGGCCCGTGAATATTAGGTTAAGAGAGTTCGTAAATAGGCACAATGATATTTGGAGACCGTCTTGTTGAATGGTGTTCTTCTTATCTTTTTTGATACTTGTTATATGAAAATGTTATTTCAATTATGAAGCTGTGTTAAAAGTTTATATTGGAGGCTTTTGAGATGTAGTTTTAATGAAGTTGATTAGTATTGTTCATATGTTGTTGAGTGCTTTTATCATGAAAATTTGATTGATTTGTTGAAATAGTTTCAATATATTCAATAAGACTGTAATTGTCAGTTGAAACACTATAATAATAAGGAAAAAATTATAAAGAATAACACCGATAAAGTGTAGGGTAATTCTGAGGATTTATAACACTAGTTTACAGCATTTTTGAACATGGTAAGCTGATGATCATTTTTGGTGTAGAATCATGCCTTGAGTTCGGAAACGCGAAGGAAAAAAATTACAGTAGAACGGAAAAATTTTCGACTTTCCATACAAGGTTGAAGATATGAAATCGATTTTTGTTCTATTTTTAAGCAAAGTCGCTAACTTCATACATCTCATTCTTTATAACCAATGTTCCGATTGAGCTGAATTTTTTACTGCAACTCGCCTACATATGATATGTCAAAAAAACGTTGAGAAAGAATTTTTAAATTGTTTTTTACTTGAAAAACCCAGATTAATCCACCTAGTGGTGATAGTGCCTTTCTCGTCGAACATGTACTCATGATCTTTCCTTGGTTGGGATACGACTGGGATGATTTTGCTTCAGAATGATAGCTTCAGCCTTTTGGGGGAATCTAAAACACTAGTTTATGATTTTTTCCGACGTTTCGATCTGTATGGGGCCCTTTCAAGGGTTCAATCGGTCAAGGTTTCCTAGTCAAGATGGCCTTGCCTAACATAAAAATGTCATACGGAAGTTTTAGTATTTATTGAGTCCGTTCGGTTTGAAACCGTCGTGATGTGGACAATCTCCTACCTATCGGGCGGTTTAGAATTTGGTCCCTGTTTTTGGAATCTTCTACTATTGTATGTTTAGCTAGTTTCTGTGCTAGGGCCATCATCCCGAAGCATGATCTTTCCGTCGACGTAATGCGAACTGTTGCTGAATTAATTTTCTCATATAACGTTGACCTATCCTACTGTATATTTTTACACCTCAGTGATTTGATGAGATTGCTTTAGTACAGACAAACAGACATATCATTTGTAACATATTGCTATTATATTCATCGTTATGAAAAAATAATCGCCAAATGCTAATCAGGTTGCGTTTCACTGCGGCTTGATGTTGGTAGTGAGTAGACGTCAAACGAGCAACAACGATTAATCACCCTCATTCTTGTTTACGGACGTATCGACTTTCGAACGTTTTTGGTTCGATCGAATCAGTAGGCCATTTGATTTTGCTGGCGTAAACGGGAATGCGAACGATTTTCGTTCGAAAGTGGATTCGATCGAAAACAAGAATGAGGGTGAATATTTGATTCAACCGTTGAAAACAAGGACGATGGAGAGTGAGTAGAGTAAGACGTCTGTATGTATGTGGCCTTAGTTCAGTTAAGATTTTGTTTTCTTACACATGTTTATCGCTTACATTGACTTTGTTCATGTTTGAAGTTCCTGCGAAGCACCCTAGGAAGCACCCAATGCTGGTTTTGCATCACTATCGGTAGCCTCTAATGTGGTCTGAGCCTATTTTCTTGCTAATCGTTCCTCATGGTTTAAAAAAAGACCGCGGTTCGATGTGTCGCATGCATGGGTTTGGTTCTTTTTGGCATTTGACCACTTCCGGCTGGACACCCTAGAGCGGTCCTGAAACACTATCGGTAACCTTTAAAGATCTTCGTTGTGGTCTGAGCCTATTTTCTGACTAATCGTTCATCACGTTATTTAAAAAGCCGCTGTCTAATGTGCTGCAGGCATGGGTTTTGATAAATACTACATTTGACCACTTCCAGCGGGACACCCGGAACCGGTTTCTGAACTCCATCGGTTGTTCCAAATATGATCTGAAACTATTCTCTTTTATTACCCGTTTATCAGGTTGCCTGAAGAGCTAGCGATTTGATGCGGCGCATGTAAGGGGTTGGTTAACTTTTATACTTGGCTACTTCCGGCGTGACATCTGGAACCGGTTCAGTAACACTACCGGTTCCGATATGGTCTGAGAATGTTTCCCAGCCTACTGTTCAGCAGGCTATCGAAAAAGCAGCTGTTTTTTGTATCGCATGCATGGATTTGGTTCACATTCATATTTGGCCACATCCGGCGGGTCACCCGGAACCGGTTCCGGAACACTACCGGTTCAGATATGGTCCGAGAATATTTTCCTGCCAACTGTTCATCAGGCTATCGAAAATGCCGCTGTTTGATGTATCGCATGCATGGGTTTGGTTCACTTTCATATTTAGCCACTTCCGGCGGAACACCCAGAACCGGTTCCGAAATACTACCGGTTCAGATATGGTCTGAGAATGTTTTCCTGCCTTCTGTTTATCAGGTTATCGAAAAATCCGCTGTTTGATGTGTCGCATGTATGGGTTTGGTTCACTTTCATATTTGGCCACTTCCGGCGGGTCACCCGGAACCGGTTCCGGGACACTACCGGTTCAGATATGGTCCGAGACTATTTTCCTGTTTACCGTTCATCATGTTTTCGAAAGTGCCGCGGTTTGATGTGTCGCATGAATGGGTTTGTTGCGTTTTCATATCTGGCCCCTTCCTGGAGTACCGATCCGGAACACCTAAATGGCCATAACTCCGGAACGGCTGGACCGATCCGAACCATTTTCAATAGGAAACAATGGGACCAGATTCCGCGTTGAATGAACCGTTGGTCATTAAAATCGGTTGAGGTTTACTGCCAAAAAGTGATGTGAGTTTTTTTGTACACACACATACTCACACACACACATACACACACACACATACATACACACACACAGACATCATCTCAATTCGTCGAGCTGAGTTGATTGGTATATGTAACTCGACCCTCCAGGACTTCTATCAAAAAGTCATTTTTGGAGTGAACATATAGCCTTTCCAGTACACTTAGTGTACGAGAACGGCAAAAAGATTAAAATAATAATGATCAGTTTCCCACGACCAGCGCAACGAATCCATTTATTTTCCATGCTCTGTCGCAACGAACTCAATAAGTAATTCAATTTTGACCAATAATATTTTTTCAAACCATTGTGCGGCGCTAGAAGTTGTAAAAAGAAGTAAGAAGAAGACATGTAAACATCGTGGCTGTCAGTGAGCTGTCTCCTCTCTCTCAGCACAATATTATTATAATATCACCAAAACTCCGAATTGAGTTGTCCAAAAAATGTCTCACGAAACCTACTGCAAGCCTATCCATATACGTGAGAACAAAAGATGTTTACAAAGTTCTTACAGATAGATTAACACGGGAAATCTAAACACAAACCACTACCACACAGGCATTTGGATTGGTCAATACACTCCATAACCTCATCAGCCAGTAAACAATTTGCTGACATTCACACGCGCAAACCATACATTTTGATTTCAATCACGAAACCAAACTTTTTTTTCCAAGTCCGAATCGTAAACAACAACGCCACGAAACGTCAAAAGTTTTTCAAACAACCGCCGCAGTCAGAGCGTCACGTCACCGTCACACTATAGGGCACTGCATGAAATTCCCTCCTTCTCTTTCACTCTTACAGAAATTTTGTAAACAACAAGGCCAAGAAACGTCAAAATCCCATGCAAAATCAAAACAATGCAGTGCCCTATAGACACGATAGATACCATAGACTCGCGGTGACATGGTTGAGCAATACGATTTCAGTGTTTTACCGTGAATTTAGAGTATACCGCATTTAGTTCACCACCACCACTGGACTGCGAACTATGCGACTTCATAAGTGCGAAAACGTAAATAAAAGTGCGCGATTGCATCAAATCAGGTTGATGTCTTCGGCGCACTATTTCTTCAATCTATGGTGAACAAGTACTCTGTAGACACCGAGTTGATTTAATGCCTCCGCGCACTTTTATTCCTAGCGTTTTCGCACTCGTGAAAACTAATGCGATAGTCCAGTGGTGAACTAAATGCGCTATATATCGAGCGAATATGACGTCACGCAATCCATTGTCGCTATTGAAATCGTGACGTCATGCTCGTTGGCTACACGAACAGACAGTTCGTTTGGCTACAGTTGTCTTCGCCTCCACGAATCTATGGAATCTATAGTGTCTATAAACACCACTGATCGAAGAAACTCGAAACGGTTCGGACTTTGTTTTGTGCGTCGCGATTGTTGTGATGAGAAAATTCCGGTCGTTTTTAGTGAAAGTGTTGAAAGTGAAGAATCCGGTAGCTAGAAAGTGCGTTGGCTTTCGTGTCGGTTTTTTAGTGTTGAAGGATAAGCCGTTGCGTTTCCCGAAAAAGTGATTCCGGGTGTTGGAACGGAGATTTTTCTGCTGGGCAAGCCGCCGCCGTTCATCTTCGTGTGTGTGTGTGTGTGTGTGTGTGTGTGTGTGTGGTGTGTGGAGGAAAAATTTGAAGGAAAATACCTCACGAGTGCGGGTAACCAAAGTATATAAATATGTACCAAGGTAAGAGATTCCCGTAAATGTCAAAAATGAGGCTCACCAACACATCTGCGTTAGTTATGAAAAGTTGTTGTTTTTACACTAAAATGTCATTATTTCAGCAAAGTTTGTGAAGTTTTGTTAGTTTGTATGTTTCTAAATGCTGAAAAAATATGTTTAGAATCAATTAAAAAAAAATTGTTACCGATTTTCAAATGGCGATATTTTCTGTTTTATTGCATGGAGGTCACATTTAATCCAGTCAGATGCAATCAAATAATAGCTTCTAAGATGGGAGTGCTTAATTTCTTAAGAAAGTTTGCTAAATAGTGATGTGCCCATACAAATCAGCGCAAACTTCATAACTATTTTTTGCTTTTTTCCTTTTCTCACTAATCCGTGAATATTAGCGGGAATCTCTTACCTTGGTATTTAGATACTTTGGCGGGTAACTAGAGTCCCTATAATAATATATAACTCCCTTGGCACCCTGGGGGACACGTCCGCCAACCTAGGAGGGTTCCTTGTGTATGTCTGCCAATGCAGGAATCGGTGACAGTGAGGCAAAATGCGCCAATCGAAGGAAGATACGGAGAATTTTGTGTCGCCCTCAGCCGGTGAAAAAGTTGGTCACTTGACGACAAAATGTGTGTGGTTTAGGAGTGTAGGCGAAACGGGCGAAACGCTTATTCACCTGCGCTTAAATATTATTGCGTTTGCGTAAACCCCTGGCCAAGATTTGGGATGGGGGGGTTTGGTATCTAGAAAAGTGTGACGTGTATTAGGTATAGGAAAATAGCGTGACAGAGGGGGGAGGGGGTCTAGAAATTCCAAAAAATGGACGTAATATTTGAATCTTCTCCTGGCGAAGAGCCCACCAACGCGGAGGTCCCACCAGTAGTGTCAATGTTCACCAGCGCAGGAGTCAACCGACGCCGGATGTGGCAAAAGCTTCGCGTTCGAATCTTTAGAAGATATCGGATTTCGTAGCGACGGGGGATATTACCCGGGCGATGATACCAGCCATTTCCCTAGCACGTTGATTTGTGTAGAATAGGTTGCGTAGACGTTCCGTCCGGCCAATGTTCGCTTCGGGGAATTGTATCGCCTACGAAGCCGGAGGCCGTCACTCCCTGTCAGAAGACAGACTAGGGAGAAGCTGACGGTCCAGGTGAGTACTTGGAGGTATTTAGGTTAACTTTTACTACTAAATTTTTGCTAATAATTCTGGTTTCTGGAAATAACTGAAACAAATAGTCATTTCTAACAAATAAAAATATTCAGTTAGGTAAGGTCGAACTTTTCTGGCTTCGAATTGTTAGTTGTGAAGTTTTACTTATTCATCTTATTGCAAATTCCACTATTTCAATACTACTCAATACTAAGTACCACTCTGGTTTTTTGGACTGTTCGTGAAACGAACGTTCCAAACCGTCGTGTTCGATTAGGGAATACCCGCACAATACGTACCGTTTAAAATAAACTTTGAAATCATTGAAAAATAAGACGATGAAAAAAAAAAACATTTTTTTCGACTCATACAAATGAAGATACTATAGATTCCGTAGACTCGCGGAGGCGAAGACAACTGTAGCCAAATGAACTGTCAGTTCGTGTAGCCAAACGAGCATGACGTCACGATTTCAATAGCGACAATGGATTGCTAACAACCACATGCTGAAGAAGCCTGATGCTTACACTAATCAAATTTTGACCAATGCCAAATGTTTGACCATAGGCCTTTTCATGTGACGTCTTAAATCAGCTGATTTTTCGGGCGTTTGACAGTTCTTCTATGAAGATGACACGTTCGTGTTAGCAGCTGTTGTTCAAGCTTTGTAAACAAATGCATGCACGGATCTGTCACATGAAAAGGCTTATTTTTTGGCAATCCAATTAAGACCAAGGTGTACCGGGCAAACAAAAATGAAAAACTCTCGAAAAACAAATTGAGTAAAACCTTGGGATGCCAAGCAAGAGTCAAGAGGCCAAAGTATAGCAGGCCAAACATTTCAATAGGTCCTATCTACATTTGAGAGGCTCTCTTTGTTCACTTTCTTTTTCAATTATTGCAATGTAATGGTACACTTTTCAACTATTTTTACAGTACAAATCAAAAGACGCAATGCAAGAAGACAATCATGAAACAATTAAACAGCTGAGATATTATCGAAAAAGAGGGAAACCAAAGAGAGCCTCTCTTCTGCAGATAGGACCTTTAGACATGTTTGGCCTGAATATCTGTCATAAGTGGTCAAATATTTGTCGTTTGGATAAACCATGTACTCGCACCCTTCAGCAGGATTAAGCAGTTTTCTCTCCTTGTCTGATTGTAGCTTATCTGGAAATACTAATTCAGCATTCAAGCTCGAAGTTTGAAAATTTGAATTAAAATAATTAAAATAACATTTAATGTGATTAAAACGTTATTTTTCCTTTCACAAACAGAAGCCTGCTAGCCAAGATTTTTCTGCGGAAGTTGAAGCCGTTTACGTAGTGATATTATTACAGCTTGTGGAACCGTAATACTATCGATGGCAGGTTACGGAAGAAAGCTTTAGATTGATCTGTTCAGAAGTGCTGGTCGACGTTACTGTAACGTTACAGCAGACAGATCTTGACGAATAAAGCTGCAACGAAAAAAGCCGTAAAATCCCCAAAAAAGCCGTAAAGCCCCAGAAATCAAGCGGACCATCTATGGATAGAAACTGCAGTCCAGAGCCGACAATAATCCCGAGAGATGATTGGATTCCGGATCGCGGTGAGAGATCTTATGGATAAAGCCGGAAGATTTTGATTGGTGAGCCCATTTTTTTTTATAAAGTGTTATATTCTACTTTTTTCTAATTAATTTAACTAAACTTTTTGGTTTTCCTCTTCATATCGTTTTTTTTTCTGAGTTTTCTACATCATATTTCATTGTTCAGTGCCATTTATTGTAAACTGCAATTTTTGAAAGTTGTCACATCACTTTTTGCAAAATTTTGTATAATATCTCTGAAAGGGGTCACGTCAGTACTTTTAATAATAAATCCGGAATTATGGATTTCATTACTAAAATCTAACGGTTACCAGTGCTCGTCGAGCCTGTTGTGGTAACTTCTAAAGCTCTTTAATGCAACTTTTTGCTTCTTCAATAGCTCAATAGAAATTTTTTTGAACGATACTTATTTACATTGTTTTAAATAGCAATTATTGTTAAATTACCATGAAATATTTACTGACATCACACTAAGTGGTAGTTGTGTATTGCTTGCTGGGCCACGATTCTTTTCATATAAAATAGCAAAGATTATCAATTTATATGTAATTATCAAAAGTCTAAAAAATATTTTTATTATTAAAACCATACAAAAAAAGCAAGATGTGTAATTTTTAAGATCTTGAAAATAAATCATTCACGTACATCTTTACGAAATAATATCTAGAATTACTAGTTCTTCGATAAGGAATAACTGCTTCATAACGAATCAAGCTATCGAACAAATATTTAAAGATGTTATTCTGTTGTTATAAAATACCTGCTCGATCACAAAATGAACTATCCAGAAAATGTACAATTTGATAACAATAGTTGTTATTTCCTTGTTATTGCATACTTGGTGGATAACAAATTCAGTTATCGAACAAATTTACAATTCAATAGTAAGGTTTGGGGCTGTCCATAAACCACGTGGTCATGAGGGGGGGGGGGGGGGGTTCGGCCTATGAGCATTTTGTATGAACGAATAAAATTTTTTGTATGGACAAACGAGCACGCGGGGGGGGGGGGGGGGGTTGAGAAGTCCCAAAAAAATGACCACGTGGTTTATGGACAGCCCCTTTGTTATTCCTTTGTTATTGAATACCTTTTGGATAACAAATGCAGCCCTTGCCAGTGTGCTTAAATCTTAGGTATGCATTCATTATTGAAATAACAAGACTTGTTATTTTCTAGGTGTTATTCATACAAAATTATGGTATTCGTTTTTGTTATTTTGCCTCTTATTACCACCTAATGAAGAGCATATCAAGGTATGATGGTATTTTAGATTAAATACCTCGATATGTTATCCAGTTGTTATTATTTTCTGCTCGGGATGTACTGTCAAACCCCGCGTATTCATCCCTCTTTAATAAGACACTTTTAAACTTGCACCCCGCTCATTCGAAATTTGTTGAATTAAAAAAATGATCAAATGTCTCAGTGTAATACACTGTAAATACGAATGATACGATATTGTGATGTTACTTACACCCGCAGCGGCTCCTCGTGCAGCTGCTACTTCCGAAAGTTCTAATTTGGTGCTTTCCGACACCTGATCCGTTTGGTGATCAACCGCAGTGAACCTCGGAAGCCAATAATCGTAAAATGTACAAGCTATCAATTCGTACCACCACAATATCTGTAAGATTTGTGTTCAAAAACAAATCATACAATCTAAACATAACTAAAATAGAGTTAGTTTATCGAATTGAAAGTTTACACAGGTAATTTGACAGCAATCATTGTCGAATTAGCATGGTTTTATGGTACGACATGCATGGATTTGATTCAATTTCACATTTACAACTTTCGGTTCACATTTTACCACTTACCGATTGTCCCTGATGTGGTCTTAGACTAGTTTCATGCAAATTATTAATCAGTTCTCCTAAAAAGTCGCAAATTGATGTGATGCATGTATGGGTTTGGTTCATTCGTGCATTTCGCCAGTTTCGGCGAGGCACTCGAATCTGGTTCCGGAACACTACTGACCTGAGACTATTTTCTTGCTGACCGTTCTTCGCGTTATCGAAGAAGCCGTTTTTTACTGTGCTGCGTGTATGCGTTTGGTTTTTTCTACATTTGACCACTTCCGTCGGGGCACCTGGAACCGGTTTCGGCACACTATTGGTTTTCCAAAGTATGGTCTATGATTTTTTTGTTAACCGTTCATCAGCTTATCTAAAAAGTCATTAAATGTGTCAAATTTATGGGTTTGGTTCTCCTTTACATTTGACCACTTCCGATGGGGCAACCGTAATCGGTTGCGGAAAACTACCGGTTGTCCCTATTATGGCCGGAACCTTTTTTTTTGTCAAATCAAGATGCCTTAAAACCCGCGATTTGATGTGTCGCTTGCATGGGTTTGGTTCCCTTTTATATTTGGCCACTTCCGACGGGACACCCGGAACCGGTTCCGGGACACAACCAGTTCAGATATGGTCTGAGAATATTATCCTGCTTACTGTTCATCAGGATATCAAAAAAGCCACGATTTGATATGTCCCTTGCATGGGTTTAATTAACTTTTATACTATGCCACCTCCGGCGGAACATCTGGAACCGGTTCCGATATGGTCTGAGAATGCTTTCCTGCTTACTGTTCATCAGGTTTTCGAAAAAGCTGTGGTTTGATATGTCACATGCATGGTTTCATTTCAATTTTATATTTGGCCACTTCCGATGGGACAGCCGGAACCGGTTCCGGGACACAACCAGTTCAGATATGGTCTGAGAATATTATCCTGCTTACTGTTCATCAGGATATAAAAAAGCCACTCTTTGATATGTCGCATGCATGGGTTTGGTTAACTTTAATACTTGGCCACTTCCGGCGGGACATTTGCAACCGGTTCCGGAACACTACCGGTTCCGATATGGTCTGAGAATGTTTTCCTGCTTACTGTTCACCACGTTATCGAAAAAGCCGCGGTTTGATATGTCGCATGCATGGGTTTAGTTCACTTTTATGTTTGGTCACTTCCGGCGGAACACCCGGAACCGGTTCCGGGACACTACGGGTTCAGATATGGTCTGAGACTATTTTTCTGCTTACCATTCATCAAGTTATCGAAAATGCCGTAGTTTGATGTGCCGCATGGATGGGTTTGTAGCGTTTTCATATCTGACCCCTTCCTGGGGTACCGGTCCGGAACACCTAAATGGCCATAACTCCGGAACGGCTGGACCGATCTGAACCATTTTCAATAGGAAACAATGGGACCAGATTCTGCGTCGAATGAACCGTCGGTCAATGAAATCGGTTGAGGTTTACTGCCAAAAAGTGATGTGAGTTTTTTTGTACACACACATACACACACACACACATACACACACACACACATACACACACACAGACATCACCTCAATTCGTCGAGCTGAGTCGATTGGTATATAAGACTTGACCCCTGCGGAGGCTCTATCAAATTTTCGTTTTTGGAGTGAACATATAGCCTTTCGGTACACCTTGGTGTACGAGAAAGGCAAAAAATATATTTCCTCATATATTTTTGGAAATTTTGCTAAAATTTAAGGAGATCGTCCCTAAAACTTGCTAATATCTTGAATTTCATCAATCTGACGCATAACCTGCATTCAGATGATCGAATGGTATTATATTCAGCTTTTATTTACGGAAAAAGATTTAAAATTGGTTGAACAAAACGCAAGATATTTAAATTTTAGTAAAATCCATATTTTAAAAAGTTGTAAAACTGAATATTGAGCTAGAACTCAAAAACTGTTCTACTTAAAAATTTTTGAAGCACGGTTTCGAAATCAGCACTAAATTGTGCTTAAAAAATTGTGGTCGTTGACAGAAGTTCACGATTTTCGTTTTATTTTGTAAACGAGTGTAATCAGAAGTGTAATAAAGTGAACTCTTTCAGCTTGAAACTGATTCGTACCAATGAAACTGAGTTTGCGAGCTACTCGACAGATATTTGATATTTTTCACCAGGGTACGATGACGTCACGTTTTCGGTTCCCGCATATTGTACTAATGTTTAGGGAAAACAAATGCATTGTCAATGGGGGAACCCAATTGATGTTGGCTGCAAACAATCCTATTGGGTGGGAATAGGGATGTCATATACATACGTGATATTTTTCCTTCCTACACTCGTAACAATTACCTATACAACAACATCTATTCTGTGTATCAATAATTCTAATTTGAATAGAATTGTGGGTTACTAAACCAGATGAAAAATGCATCTCACTTGTTGAAAATTAAAGCCAAGATCGAGTTTAACTTCCATTTTGCAAGTAAGTAGTTTAGCATCACAAACGGTTATAAACTGATGAAACCTGCGTTTCGACATGATGAAGACGCACACCATAATCACACTCAATCTCCCATCAAATGAGAAATCAAAGCAGGTTCCGTTCCTCCCTGGTGGTGTGGCCAACAACCACTCCCACTGCCGCCAAGTTCCTAATCAGCGGTCTAGAGAGCGAGATAGAGAGACATTCCTCGTAGGGTACTATGCAATTAGGTCGCGCACTAATTTGGTCAAAATTACTTTTTAATAACCTGCCCATCAGCCGCCGCCCCAAGCGGGATCACTTTTCACCGACGGACGACGCATCGCATAGAAAGTAACACATTGTAAATGGTTGACGATCTTGCTGCAGATCGAGCCCGTAAACTTGGACTGCAAATGCAAACTCCCTTTAATTTTTCAGCCAGTCAACCAACCAGTCATTCATTCGGATGTCTCGCCTCTCTCTCTGTGGACGGCCGCCGCTACCTGGTCATTTATTATGATTATGTTTATACTGTGTGTAAGATTCGTCATAAAACAGCTAAATAAAACCAGTAGCTTGCGGTGCCCTTCATCCCGATTACCCCCGAGAGTACCACAAGTCGAAAAGTCATTCATTAGTGGCGCTGCAGTGTGGACCAGAAATCGATGTTTCGCAACCAGACATTTTATTCTACCTTTAATTTTAATTTTTGGTTTTCAATTTATTCTTCAATATTGTTTCTTCTTCGTTCTTGCTTTACTTTATTAGTTTTCTTCTTTCTTCTTTATTTGTTATTTTATCTTTTATTAGTTAGGTACTTAACTTGTTAAATTTTCTATCTTATCCCATGTTTATATGTAAGTGCGTATTTATGAGTAATTTTATCATAAAATTTCGATTTCTGTTCCACAGCCCTATTGACTTTGAATCTTGACGTCTTGGGCCCTCCGGGATGTGGACCAAGTGCATCGACCATTGAGCAGCGCGAGCGCATCCGCCGGATTGCCGTCGCCGAGAGGCGCAAGTATAATTTAAGATCTTGTTTTGACACTTGCACGACGCGTTGCGTGCCGAGTAATTATTGCTCCCAGTCGTCGGTCGCCGGTCCCGCGACAAAAAGAAAAAAAAAAAAAGAAACCATTCAAAGAAAGTTCGAACAGCACTTACCGATGCACCGTCCCCGGTAGGCAACGGGAATGGCCCGACCGCTGAGACAGGCCTTCCGCTTCAGCTCGCAGACGTTCCGATAGGTGTTCCCGTCGGTGCCGCAGACGACGGCTTTGGTCGAGGCCGGCGAGCGCGAGTCCACCGGGGGGCAATCGATGGCGCAGGTCACACAGTGGGGCGTGGAGTTCTGGTCTTCGACGCAATGTTTTCCATCCGGGCACTGGACGAACCGGCAGGAGGCTGCAATTTTATAGAGGATAGACTTAAGTTGCTTGCAGTGCAGCTTGGAAATGAATTGGTAAATAGAGAACACTTCATCGTTTTCATAGTTGAAAATTAATTCGGATTTGAGTACGTTGACTAGTCTTCACATTTGTTAGTGATTGGGACAGTCGAATGTTGTTTTTGTAATCAAGGAACGCCAGTTAGGGGACTCTTGCAATTCATAGATTTGTTCGAAGATAATACGAAGCGCGATAATATGGATCTCACTGGATTGTCCGTCATGGTTCGTCAATCCTACTGTATTACGTCCAAGAATTGCGTCATCCTTTTCCTATACCAGGTTAAGGATCACTTTGCAAGGACTTCGAGAACGATATACAGTAACATGATACACCCGACCATGTCGATTTCATTCAACAGATGGCTGTTTCTATATGTTCTATGTCAAGATTGCGAAAATCATTATGCTAAACTTATCTCGTATTCATAAATCAGCCATTCCATAGAAAAACGATATAGTGCACCTGCGATTGTCGTGAAACTGGGTAGGCTTGTAGTTCTTCGGAAATAATTAGACCAATTGTCCAATTGTGCATCATTGGAACAAATTTGGGCTCGATTGATTAATGTTTCGCAAAGTTAGAACCGTTCGGGTAAAACACTATTTTTTAAATAACTCATTTTTGAGCTGTCACATCTCGGAAACCAGTAAATCGACGATCGATCCCGATGATGTCGATATCGTCAGCCAAGAAGCATATGCAACCGTGTAACAATCGTTCCGCTCCTTTGCACGCCAGCTCTCCTCATCGCTCCTTTTAGTGCTATGTTGAACAGTAAATTCGAAAGAGCATCGCCCTGTTTCTGTTCATCTAAGGTTACGAACGATGACGAAACTTAATCCATAACCAGCGAAGAGAATTGTCAGACAAAAGAGCCACAAAACAAGCAACAAAGAAGGCGCGACGATTACTCTTTATCCCTACTGGTAACAGATAATGACATGATCTCGAAATTTTTTGTTGTAGACAAAACGGAAGCAGAATTTGTTGCGTACTTTTCAACACGTGAATAATCAATTATTACAAACCCAAAGTCGAAACTGTTTGATGATAGATCTTCAACAGAGTGGCAGTGTTTACCGACTCGAAGTTACCGTAAGAAAATCGCAATGCAAGGCTTAAAAATCTCTTAACTCGTGGTGTACGATGTATATCCTATTATGTTCAAGTTGGGACAAACTTATGTCGCATTGGGTGGATTGTCGCAACAAATACAGGTTGCGACATTGTCATTATTGTTGCGCGATGGTTGAATTTCGATTCACTGTCCATAACCCGTACACTTGATTCATATCCGCCAAGCGTCACACGAATCAGTCTAATCAGCTTCGCCGGAAAACCATGTTCGATCATTATCTGCTAAAACTCGTTTCTCTTCACTGTATCGTACGCCGGCTTGCAATCAATAAACAAATGATGGGTCTGCAAGTTGTACTGTTCCGAAATTAATCGAGAATCTGCCACAGGGTGAACATCTGATCCGTCGTTGATCAGCCTTCACGAAAACCCGCCTGGTATCTGCTGACGAAGGACTCCTCAATTTGACTCAGCCTGTGAAACAGAACTTCGGACAAAATTTTGTACGCCAAATTGAGATGTGTTATTACTCTATAATTCGCTAACTCCAGCCAATGCACTTGCTTGTATAGAGCGCAAATTAAACAATCCAACCAACGAGCAGGAAGGCAGTTCTTCCTCTTCCCATATCATCAATATAATACGGCGTAAGAGTTGGTATACTTGCTCACTGCCGTGCTTGAGAAGCTCGGCCGGGAGTTCGTGCTTCCCAGCAGCCTTATTGTTCTTCAGTCCTGTATTGGCTGGCTTGACTTCATCTAGCCTTGGAGATTCCACAGTTTATCCGTCGTCGTCGCTAAGAATGCTGTTTGTTGCTCCTCCGTACCCATTGTTCAACAGTACCTCGAAGGACTCTCTCCACCTGGCAGCCATCATTGCATTGTTTGTCAGCACGGTTGTTACACATGACGGGAGAAGGCGCTGTTTTTCTCCGCACGTCATTTACAGTTTCGTAAAATCTCCGCATATCATTCTGTTCCAGACCCTCTTGGATTCGTTTTCCGACTATTCTTGCTTCCCTATACCGCTTCCTACCCTGCCGGGTCCCCGACATCAGCATCCGGCTTCTGGCATCATTCTTCTCGTCCACCCTCTGGCACTCCTCGTCGAACCACCCGTTCCTAGGTTGCCATTGAGCAGTGCCTAACACCTCCCATGCTGCCGTAACCATCACTCCGTGGATAGACTCTGACAGAGTGTTGAGCTTATCGCTCTCGTTGATTTCACATTGATTTCCTTTGACATCCTAACTCGGATGCTACACGGGAAAAAGTCCGCTGCTTGAAACCTGCTAAATGGGTCATGATTTCGCGTAAAATGTGTGTTTTCATGTTATAAATATACACCACAAAAAAAGGTCATACTTTCATGACTCATGTTGCCGTAACGTCACCTTGGCGTTACGTTTTTCATATTTATTGACAAAAATTTGTAAGATAAGTCATGCTATCATGCCCATGAATACCAGAACTATTAACTAGATTCATAAAACCAGAAGCGGTATTCATAGAACTAGTAGTTGTCATTTATGGTTCCAGTTTTATTAGCGAAATTTGGTAAGTCGGTTCATATTATCATGAAGTACGTACTCAAACTATGAACTAAATTTATGAAAGCTTGAGCATTACTCATGGTGCAAGTATTTGTCATTTATGGTACTGGTTCGATTTGCGAAAAATGGTAGTACTGGTCATGTTATCATAAAGCATGTTCTAAATTTATTACCTAATGTTATAAAAACATAAGCAGTATGCATGATTCTAGTATTTGTAATTTATACTATTGGATTAATTGGTGCAAAGTGGCATTTAAGGTCATGTTATCGTGAAGCACTCACTCTGAAATCATGAACAAGGTTCCTGAATATTGAAGTAATTTTTATGATTCTGGTATTTGTCATTTAGCTGCACTTTTTGAGATTTCTTTTGTCTTGTTTGGCTGCAAAAAAAAAAACAAAGTCTATTCTTCATTACACCACGCAAGTCTATTCTTTATTACACCACGAAACCTAACCTCAAAATGTTTGACATTAGCCAGGTCATTTTGACAGATCACACACATGCAAGAAAGAGACGAACAATTTTCTTGCAGTTTGCCGACCTTTTCTTGCTCGTGTGAGATCTGTCAAAATGACCTGGCTCCATACTGTCAAATTTTCATTCATAAAATGAGCGATCAGTTGTTCTGAACCGTCTCGTAAAATGGTCCATATACATAGGGGGCGTCCATAGATTACGTCATGCATTTAGCCAAAATTTTGTGCCGGAATTGTACGTGAGCTTGATTGTTCTGCTGCTGATGAAGCTGGCCGGAGTTTTGTGCCGGAATATGGTTTTTTTCCACTTTCAACTTCTGGAATGTAGTTCAATAATTATATAGTTTACTACTATTTAAGTAAGAACAATTCACTACACTTTTTCGAAAACCAAAAAAAATCTCACCGGAAAACACTGCCGCTCACAAAAGGCGTCTTGACAGAATTGACAAAAATGGCGTAGGTGATTCTGCGCGAGGGTTTGCGTAACGCTTACAGTGCCCGAATTCGTTTGTTGTGATTCATGATTTTATGACTCTGCGTTATGTTTATACGACTCAGCGTCTGGTTGAGATGACTCAGCGTCATAGTTTCATGACTCAGAGCCATGCTACCACGACTCAGCTTTATGGTATTCAATTTATGAAAACGAGCTTAATTTTTTCGTAACGCTTTTGACGGCCATGGCTTTTGTTGATGGAATCAGTTATTATTATTCATGATAATCGTTGTTTACGTCACGATATCATGACTTGTAGTTACAATATCATGAAGCGACAAGTTTTATGATTTCATAACATTTTAGTCATGGATCCGGCAACGATTTTTTTCCCGTGTACTAACTAACGAGATAGTGATCTGAGTCGATGTTGGGACCCCTAGAATTTCTAACATCAATGACGTCCGAGAAGTGTCGACAATCTACCAGCACTTTGGTAGATCGATTTGGTTGCAAACTTCACCGTTTGGGTGTCTCCAGGTGTGCTTGCGGATATCCTTGCGTGCAAAGACGGTGCTACTAATGGCTATAAACTACGAAGACTCATTTTTGGTTACCACAGAACACGCCTCCAACCCCCTCGTCAATGAACTTGGCCTTCGATATCAGTCCTGTCTTTTCGTCGATTACATGATCACACAATACGTTCTCTACACAAAAGTCGGGCTTGAAAAAGATGCTCATGGGAAACTGAATGCAGGGTCGAATTTCCCTCGATTGTGAATCAATGCATAAGTTGATTGCATTTGCAACAGGAATTTTTAATTTATTAAAGCCACCAATCGATGTAAAGAGATCATTTTGGAAGAGTATTTGGTGATACAGTTAGTGATCATGGACTCGAGCAATCTAGCTCGAAGTTATGACGAACGAATCGTTTAACGAACAGATTAGCAGGTTCTGGGACATTGACGGAAATTCCCGAATCATGAAATTTGACCGAAGAAATACTACCAACAGAACGATTAAGGAGTTTACAGGAGATATGTCGAAGACAGCCGGACCACTCAAACTAGACATGAGTAACTCACTCGCGAGTCGACTCAAAGAACCGATTCGCGAAACCGAGTGAGTGAACCACGATTCTTTTCAAAAGAGTTACGATTCGCTGAAGTTCATTACAAGTACTACAGTTTGTCGAAAAGAGTTGGATTGACTGCGTAGTTTAGTGATGTTTAGACACAAAACTTCGCAATCTTTGCCAATCGAACATTTTCCATTCGTATATGGCCGGCTTGCGCTAGTGATTCGACTATTTAGTGGAAGGAACGAAAATCTGTGTATTCTGTATTTATTGCGTCGACGGCTGAGTCGTCCTTGCGAGCTGATTTCCTAGAAAACTGGACTTATAGAAAAAGGAGTCGGCTAACATCGAAAAATGGCATTTCTCATCAAGTTACGGAAAAGAGTTCGATTCAGCAAGAGCGATTGCGATTCGCTCTCAAAATTGAATCATTTTCCCATCTCTAACTCAAACTGAGTGAAGATTTATATACAACCCGACCATTTACGAGCAGCCCCATGGCAGATTATCATGATGATGATCAAGGACATACCACATATTGTCAAAACAAACCAGATAGTCGAGGGATAGTACTGCATATCCCATCACGTGCTGCTCAATCGCCGGGTTATCAATATATAGAACGAGAGTCGTTTTGATGTGTCAGCGACAACAAAGACGGAAAGTTATTTACAGAACGATCACATTTTCATTGGACCCGTGATTCCCGAAACTTCGCAGGTCCAACGATTCCGAATTCTGCAAATTACGGTCACCACGGACATTACTAAAACATTTTGACAAATCATCATAAGACCACGGAATCGAAATTGGCAACATATTTTTAGGCGTTCGTAACAGGAAGTTTTCTTGGAAGTGGTCACAGTCACTTGCTTTTTTTTTCGGTTGCGACTACGATCGAATTTTAATTTAAAATAGCGTTTCCCGTCTTGACAAAATTCAAATACAGTTATTTAATCTTATCCAACGTTTCGGTCACATTTGGGACCTTCCTTAGGGACTCAATTATTGCCGATTTTTGTGCAGTATTGCTCTGTGGAACAATGGTTGTCCAATAGATTGAGTTTTCTCACACAGCAGTTAAATGGTTGGAATTCGGTGGAAAACTCCTTCCGGAGTTTTACCGCTCTGGAACTTGACATCATGCTCTTGATCGATCACTAAAAGCAATAATTATCCCAACTGTTAACTACTGTGAGGGAAAACTCGATCCGCTCTACAACTATTGTTCTACAAAACAATACTGGACGAAAAATCTGCAATAATTGAGTCCCTGATAAAGGTCCCAAAGATGACCGAAACGTCGAACAAGAGTTAATAACTGTATATGATATTTTTTTTAACTAGAAAAGCCATTTCGATGTCACAGTCACTTGCGGCTCGGCATGAGGGTGAACATGTGCGATACGTATGAAGTAACTGTGCGAAGATCAGCGCAAGGGTTTCCCCTTGGCATCGAAGGATGATCTTTTGAGTGCGGCGAATACAGGGGAGGAAAGGATGGCGATAATCGAAATGAAGTCATCCGGAGGAGTTGTACTGCATGAATGGGCCTCAAATTATCCTGCATTGTTGTAATCCGTTCAAAATTCTGACACCAAGCATATCACACTATTCGAGGACGAGAGGATCAGACGAACGTTAGGGTTTGCTTGGCAACCCCGAAACGATGTATTCCTCACCAAAGTGCACGAGATCGAGATAAACACTGGGCAACCTATGAAGCGAACTGTTAATCTGGACATTGCGAAACGGTACGACCCACACGGTGGGACTGCTGATCTTTGCTACGGGAGTGAAAGTACAGAAACTGTGGCACCTGTTTCGCAATCAAAGGCTGCGTAATGAGAAACCCCTAATACTCGGTGGTAACGATGAAGATGACATTGTCAAGCTAACAAAACACGGAAAACTGTAAAGGGTTGGTCAATTCGATCGGATGCCAGAAAAGTAACCGGCAAAGATAACATTCAGAAGAAAACTAAAGAGGGGCCAGTGACTCCGATGCAGGCCGCGCACTCGCTGCCTGTGTGAAGTTGAGGAGCACCTGAAAACACTGGAAGCGATTCCCCTTGGGCCGAGTTTAGTGAAAAAGATTCTTCATTCGGCGTAGACGATTTGTTGTTCAAAAAGTAACCAGTAAGTCATCAAACATATGTTTTTATAGAAGTACCACTTTAGTAAAGAGCAGTTGATTTGTCACATAGCTGAGCTGTATTGTCAAGTAAAAATACATCATCAGAGTAATAAGGTACGCAATTGATTACCGACATGTGCAACATTACCAAATCCCCTTAACAAATTCCCATTACAGCACGCTGGGTTACCGTTGGCACAGCTCGCATCATTTAACGATTCAACACTAAATCTACGTCTTGTGTTGCCAAAATAAGATTACGCGTCAGCATATGACAGTGCAAACATTCGGGAGTTGGCCAAAATTCTCGCATATGATCTCTTTAGCTGGCCACAGTACACGGACGAGACATCAACAGATAGTCTCAAGTGACCACGGACGTTTTTCGCCTGCCTGTTGGCCGTCTTCACTATATGGATGTGTAAATTTCGCGTAACAACTTCGTTGCCTGCCATAAATCACCGAAACCAGTGCACCCGCGTGTCATCCGTTGATGTTGTCTTTTGGCGCGGCGTGTGTCTCTTTTCGCGTTGCACCGCGCGAACGTTGTGTTGTTATTGTGAGAAATTGCAAAATTTTGCGGTGATTTTACGCACCATTTATCGCCCTCCCTTGGTTGTTGTGCAGTGCAGTGCAGCTAAACGGCTATTGATACTTACTCTGACAGTGGCCTTTGTAGGCCATCACTAGGGTCGTGCTCTCCTGCCGGCATGCTCGTTTCTTCAGCTGGCACTCGGTTTTGTACGTTTTGCCGTCGGTGCCACAGACGGGATTGTAGAATCCCACTCCCACGTGTTGCTGAAAATAGAGATAAGGAAATATGTGGAATGTGGATGAGATTTATGAATGTCTGTCTATAGTTAACAAGCAAAAAAAAAAATGTGAGATTAAGCAATGCCATAGTACACCTACCGTTATCTCATTGCCAAAGTCGAAATCATCCGCCCGCATTCGACTCCTCCTATTTTGCGGCACATAAAACATCTCCTCCAGATGCGGTGGAGGTCGCTTCCGAGGAATTCGTGCATCCACTGTACGGTTGTCTTTCCCGGGCGTTTCCAACCGCAACAGCCGAGGCTTGCCAAAGTCGCGACTATGATGTTGATGCGAACGTACCGTTGGCGATGGCTCATTGTGAGTTCGGTGGGACCCTTCAAGGGTTTCATTAAAGCCATTGGATGAGACCTTTCGGTTCCGATGGCGCACGTTGGCACTGGAACTTTGGACCAGAATGGGTTTAGCCTCGGATCGGCTCTTGCGAGCGTAGCTGTTGATCTGGACTGGGCCATCGGCCATCAGCACCATTCGATCGCTCAGCCTGTCGGTTTGGTTCACCTTCGGACGCGAACCGTCATCCCCTCGGATTCTACTATTAACTAATGTCACAGTTTCCAATAAATTATCCTTATGCTTAGAGTTAGCTACCTTACCGTTACTACTTCTTTGGCTTATCGTTTTCTCACTTAGGCTAGTTTTTACAGTCCTCGAATGGTGCTGGTGGGATGACGGTTCGTCGCCCAGTAATCGGACGCTACGCTTGTTGTTGCTGCTGGATTGGGGTCCCATCCGGGAGGCGGCAGCTCGCGGCCCGGACGAGAAATACTGTCTACGGTTTCTTTGGCTGTCGCTCAGGTTGATCACCTTGATGTTCTGATTCGGCAGCTTTTTGGCCTGCTTCGGGGCCTTGCAGCTCGGCGCGCAGATGCACTTCGGACGGCCCTTCTTCATGACGCATCGCTTGTTCACTCCACATTTGGCCTTCTCGCAGCTATCTGTGGAAGGAGAAATATCATTCGCTATACGCGGATATCGGGCGTACTTCAGGGTTTAGAAAACAAAACAAAAACAACAATTGGAGGGTTGAACCAATGCATTGGGGGAGGTGTGGTAACGAACTACGCCGGTACGCCTCGATTCCCTCCAATTGGCAGCGCTTACCCAAACAGGACGAACAATCCATTCCGTCATTAAAAGCGTTCACAAAGAACAGCTGCACGTCGGTGATGTCCCGGTCGCTGTATCCGAGACCGGTGCCGGCGTGACAGCAGTGCTCCCGGGAGACGTTGCGGGCGAACAGCTTGTTGCACTTGCCGGTGCTCTCTATCCGCCGCAGCCAGCAGGTTCCGGCTGGAAAGATAGGAAAGAAACGTGTACATTTAAGGATTGATTCGACGAAATCTACAATGGAATAGTTAAATAACATTTGTAGCGCATTCAAAACTACATATGAGAATCATATGTACCATATATTACCATCATATTGACACCAGATTATACACTTAACAATCAATCAACTTCTTCCGACCATTCATCGGACACATTTGAATACCCTATCTAAAGAACCTAAAGAAGTTCGCCATAATCGATAAAACCGAAATTTTACGACTGCTTAGAACCTCTTAAAATTCGCATAATCATAAGACCCATACCATCAAGTGCAGTGCAAAAATCGCAAAAAAAAACGAATTTTCATTCCGATCGTGTGCGATCGACGTCGACTGGAGTCCAGCACAAGCAACAGCAGGCGCAAAAAGGCCCAGTCAATAAATCTTCCATTTCGATTGTTCGTCACTGTCAGACTTTATGACTTCTTGACTGCGCGAAGTGCTGGTAGCATGCCTCCCTTTTGGGAAGGACCATCATTCTGCAATGTGTAGGATGGCGCACCTTACCCGTCTGCAGTTGCAGGGCAATGGCGTCTGCACAATGCGATGGGCTTATGCGTTATGCTTCTTATGGTCAGAAAATAAGATAAATGGTGTGAATTGTCTTGGCTGAAACAAATGAAACATTTGAAGTGACCAGTAAAGTCGCAGATTGTAAGTTAAGATGCAAAGCTAGGATGGATTTGAATTAGAATTATTATTCTAGTTCACTTTCTGAGATCCATTATGGTCCGATACTAACTGTGCACCAGCGCAACCGAAGAGATTTCTCTGTTTTACTGCCAGCCTTTCAACGTTAACAAAGAATCTACTATGAGTGAGTATAGTTAGGCATTCAAAAGAATAGAAAAAACAAGGTGCGATATTTGTTGGCTTTCTTAAGACTCAATTCCTTAATTTCAATCTCAACACTATTATACAACAAGTCAATATATAGGGTGGGGCGGGGCAAGATGGGTAGCTGGGCAAGATGGTTCAGTGGCATTTTCGAGCACATTAGGGTAAATGATGATGGTTGGACCAAGCCAAAAACTGATCATGGTTGGACCAATTTGGAAAAAGCCAATTAATTCAAACTTTAACTAAAATTTCAACTTGAGTTTCACGATATCGCCAAAGCAGAACCTTTTCTTTTCTGAATCACCTTGATTTTCAACAAAATATGTTCAAATTATTTAAAAAATAATAAGTAAAAGAGAAGTGCCTTTTGAGCTCTACTGTGGGACTGAAATGACTCAATTTGTAACATCCGTGGACGAAAAATGAATATTGAATTTTTGAACTTTTTGCGCTATAACGTTGCGAAAATATGTAAAATTTTGTTCAGCTTAGGACGCAAGGACCTTACCAACTTAAGTCTATGACCTTACTGGTGCATTCAGTGCGCGAATTATTTTTCGCTCTTGTGTTGGTATTTTCGGCTGGCAGTAGGATTCATTGGTTAATGAATATCGATTCGAATGAAAATATACTCAATTGTTGTGCTAAGGAGCAAGTTATTACCCTTTTGTGGAGAAGCTGCTGCAAGGCGAAAGAAACAGTGGAAGGTCAAAGGTCCAAGTGGATTCGGAATTTCGGCTTGCCATGGTGTTGCCGATGGAATGCTGGTAGTCAGAATTAACGTGTGGCCGTTGCAACACCTTTTGGACATTCATCATTACAACCGGTAAGATCTTTCTGATTTGATTACTTTGATTTGTTTTGAGTAGCATAATTGTGAAATATATTGATAATGGATCAAAATATGTGGCAACATGTGGTGGATACGCCTCGCTGGTTATACCCAGATGCAGTGTGTTGCTCAACCGTGGTGATGCCCACGGTTGTTGTTGTTGGTTTTTTTTTTAATTCATTGTAGTGTTTTATCTTTTTTTCAACTTGTCTGTAGTGATTGCTGTATTACTTTTCTGTTTCTTATAATGTGGCATATTTCATTCTGTACCATAATTAGGGAGAGGGTCATCATACTTTTTCTCGTTTCAGAGAGCGAGTAATGGCGCTTAAGCCTAGGCTTTCGAGCTTGGATATGAGGCTCAAATTCCTATGTCCCATCCCAGGAAGAAGAGCACCGACGGAGTGACATTAACCTTCTTAGCAAAGTCACTCCCAACGAATTTAATTAACATTCATACTGCATACTATGCTGAGCGGTTGGTACGAGATGTCCCCGTTCTATAGCTTATTGTGGCATCAATGCCACATCAAGACGCTGCACAGTAGGCCTGGCCGCTTCAATTCTTGTACTACATCTCCGATGTGCTGCAAGCATTGATAATGACAAGAAAAATGATAGAAGTAGTCGATTCTATCATTTTCCAGGATTCTTTCATTAAATGGCTGTGTATGTGTAGACTAGACTAGACTAGACTAGACTATAACATTGCGAAAATATGTAAACAGCATGTTGGCACATTTTAAATTTATCATTTTTCTCATTAAATTTGATTAAATATCGAGTTAGAATCTAATCAATCTGATCATGGTTGGACCACCATGGATCACTGCACGAATTTATACTGGCCTGCTTACTCTCACACGAAATTTGATGGTTGGACCTAGCCGTTACCATGCTGGTTGCTACGCCCAAATTAGTTTGTTTATGTTTCAGTTGCCTTCGCGTTTGACATGGCTCCGGACATTGAGCAGCGGTTCAAAATAAAACTCCTCCGTCCCGGAAATGTAGCTGCTCGTTGTGCACGCACAAGCCCGTACCGTCGTGCGGGGCTTCTTTATACACTTTTTCATGGTTTTTCAACTTTATGACATTATAACTCCCAGACTAGTGAATGAATTTCCGCAATTTTTATACACAATAATTGTGAGTATGTATGTAGGATGTATGCAAAATTTGCTAAATCCATCAATAAACAAAAAAGTTGTTCATACACCAATCGGACACATCTCATATAGAACCGGATGGGGGCTACTTTGGTCATTTTTATCTATAACAAAACTGCATTTCAAATTCCAGGGTTATTTGGAAAACTACATTGTGTAGTATACTGTATCATACATAATTTCAATAAAAATTTGCGTTTTAAGATGGTTCTGTGCTACCTTTGGTATTATGAGCAGCGTGATATTGCTATATAGATAGCCTGAAAAAAGGGACCATCAATCCTTTATTTGGGCGAAACGGTCATTTATAGCGTATAACGATACAAATATTCGATTGTATATGCTACGTTGATACATTTTGAATGAATTGATCAACCCTTTGAAATTTATGAACTGTAGAAACAATGCCTACAGACCAAATGTTCTGATACGTTATGTATATTATATTGGTTTATTCGATGTTTTTTCGCGTCCTGACAAGCAATAAACGGTCTGTTTGAAAAATAATTTCAACCAAATGAAGGGAAAACTATTGCTTTATAATAGTTCCTAAGACATCAAACAAATTTGAACCATATTTTGAATTAAAAAAATCCATATTCAAAAGTGTCCAAAGTAGCCCCGCATTTCAAAAGTAGCACCGCACGACGGTAATCAAACCCATTCGCGTAGCACTAGCCCAGCTTCTGCATCTGCTATGCAAGTGACACCACCCCGGTCAAAGCCCAAGGTTCGTCGTGACGCGGAAAGCGGTAAAAACATATAAGGCTGCATCACCGGAAGGGCGCAGTTTAAAATTGAAGCAGTTGTGGATCCCGTCGAAAATGTCCATGCGGCGAAGGAAGAAACGCTCGGTGCCACCAGAAAACACGTTGACCGGTTGACCATCATAATCAGGAACGTTACCAAAGATCACGTTATGGAGATATCTGGCACATTCAAAGTGATCCGTAACGTGGGCTTTCCCTTAGAGCGTTTTCAGCCGAGGCTCATTTGGCCGAGTCAATGGAACGAACACACACTGACTACGTTTTTTTTTCAGAGGGGATGGAAAACATCATTAGGCACATGCACGGAGAGCATATTGATACCCAGCTTGCGACAGCCACACCAGGATAACCTGGTGCCGAGAGTCGGTTTATGATACGGCGTGCGCTGCTCTGGTTGGCATGTCTGAAACCATTGATCGAATTTTATAACGTAATAAAATTTATTTTGTTAAAATGATAAAACATATTGTTTTAGAATAACAGTATTATATGCGTTTCTCTGAACACTTTTTATACGAAATCTTCCTCTTCCACATACTCTCTAAATATTAAAAGGAAAAATGTTTTCATTTACAAAAGCTCAATGTTTGAACTTATTTAAACATCCAATGTATTATGCCAAAGCGTTATTATTATCTTAGAAGACTGAAATCAACATTTTATGGCATGCGTAGTTTATTGGAATATAAAAATACACGTTCTCCCATTTGCAAAAGGTATTTCTAACTTCATATTGGTTTAAGGCAATAGGGATATACTGCTTCAGCAAGTTGGTCCAACCATGATCATATGGCTGGTCCAACCATAATTGGCATTGGTCCAACCAAGATCAAAGTTCTTCTTGCAATAAAAACGATTTATGCAATTATTTTTGAAGTTAATTAGTTATTCGCTATGCTTTTCATAAACTAGAAGAGTAGATCTTTTCACCAACCAAAAAGTTTACATATCAAAGCCATTGGATCATAAAAATAATTAGGAGTATATTTCGATCACCTATTGAAATACCTCAAATTGGTCCAACCATCATCATTTACCCTACATTTTGATTATGTTAATAATTTTGTTAGGTGACCAGCATGAATATACAAAAGTTTAGGGTATTGATTGAAAAATTATTCACTCTTATTGGAAATAAAAAAAATAAAATGGTCTTAAGCTATTTTTCTTATGCGATACATTCCATATATTCTCCATATAAACCACCGCGGGCAAGATGGATCACCTTCAATTTTGAGCGTATTCTTGGATCATTTAAAACTTATTTATTTTTTATTACAAGACTATCTCATAACTCACTTCAATCGGGCGGAATGAACGACTAAAACTATAACAAAAAATTATGGAAATGGATATGGAGCATATATGAATACGGAACAAATCTTATATATTGCCGTTTTTCGTTGAGAAAATATAAATTACTTAAAAGGATACCCATCTTGCTCCGCACTTTTTTCGCGGCACAAAATCAGTAACTTTTTAAAACTGCTTGTTAAACAACATATTTTGTATTTAATAAACTTTTAATCGACTTTTAGCAAAACTAACTAGTGTATTGAAGAGTAGAGGACGAATACAAACCAATACAATTTATATTTACAAAGTTATGATGATCCGTTCTTAGGTGACCCATCTTCCCCCGCTTCACCCTACAAGTTTTACTACAAAATAAAAACAATAGACATTCACTCGAGTGCAAATAAGACAAACTTTCATTTAGGGTGTGAACCATTTCGCTTATTCGTTTAACTTTCAGTTAAAATTTGACACTTTGGTGGTTATTTTTCATCGGATGGTTAAAAAATAACTACGACGGTGGCCCATTTGAAATGTGACAGACGAGTAGTTATTTGGAACAAAATACAGTACGCAGCCAAATCACTGCGAACAAAAAATAACTATCGAACTGTCAAAGCTAACCCTTGTCGGGAGTAGGGTTATTTTTAACCGGACGCAAAATAACTATCGAAGTGTCAAATTTTAGCTAAAAGTTAAACGAATAAGCGAAATGGTTCACACCCTTAAAAACAAAACACAAATTTAAGAATATGAAACAATTTGTAAATAACTTTCAATATAGCTTAGAAGTACTAGGAAAAACTTATAATTTTGAAGACACATAATTTTGATTAATTGGCAAATTGAGAGATGAAATTGTGAAAAAATCGTTTGTGGAGCAAAAACGATTTTTTTGAACCACGCTAACGTTGATTCTAGACTCTAGATTATAGTATTTTGTTTCAATTTCATATTGGTCAACAGAAAGCTAACTCATTCAGATAAAGTTACAAATTAGATTGTAAAAATATATAACTGTGGCGAGCGTATCACTAATATGTAGCTTATTCGACGTCAATGTTAATATTTTGTAATACATATTTCAGATTCCCATCCGAAAAATCAAGTAATACAAATAAATGACATTAAGATGACGAGGAAACCAGGACGTATTGGGCAGATAACTATTTCGGAGCAGTCTAATAATGGTGTACCTGAACGACCAACCGCATCCTTCCACTAACCCTTCCACTAACAACACCTAGAACAACACCCATATCCTCTTGACACCTAGGCCTGAGAAGTCGTAGAACTTTCTACATCTTTCTTTAGGCAGCGTCCATTTATTACGTAACGCTAAAATCGATAATGTTCGAACCCCCTTCCCCCTCCGTAACGCTTTTTCGTATGAACATTCTAAAATTTTTGTATGAACCGTAAGGCTAGGTCATACTCCTCCTCCTCCTAGAGCGTCACGTAATTTTTGGATGGCGCCTTCTAGGTGTCTAACTAACCATCCTTTCATATTCCTCAGCAGTCGCATGGACGAGGACAGGACAACTCTCGACTGTTGGAGGATTGCGTCAGTCTTGTCGAGAAGTCAGAGATAAGCCTCCAATATTTCGGCATCAACATTTCAAAAGGGCGTAACTGCATTTACAACCAATGCCTTCTCACAAAGCTGTGGAGCGTATCCCATCCCTCTCGAGCAATCCACTAGCACAAGTAGAAAGATAAAATCCTCCTCTTTCGATTAATGGATGTGAATTGCGTGAGATGAATGAAATACGACCCACAGCTCTGTGAGAAGACATTGGTTGCGAAAGCAGTTACGCCCTTTTGAAATGTTGGTACCGATTTGTGTTTTGGTATCCGACGGGAAAGACGCAATTCTTTTAACTGTGATCTATGGCCGTACTACCTACGAAATTTGTGCGACTTGCTTAATGCTTATTTTTACTTTTTCAGTGGTAACCAGGTAAATCATTAAACCATGACAATTTCTCGTACGCTTTTTCGCCAAGGAAAGCACCCCATTAAACCCTATCCAATTTCCAACTCCAGATATCTATGAAGTGGGCCAAGTTCTTGAACATATTCTGAGTAGATATCTAATCAACATTTCCTCCCCATCCCCGCTGATCGTAAGGACCTTGCCAGGTGTCGAGAGTTCGTTAAATGAAAGGTTTGTCAAGTCCCAGGCAACTTTTCTGGCGCATTAAACTTCTCTATCGACAGCCACCCCAGGATGTGTACGGTCGGCTATGCTAAGTATTAGGGTGGCCCACACTTATATGAAAAACAAAAATTTCGAAAAATTCCAAGTCTTACCTCCTAAATCAGTTCTTTTGGACTCCCAGAAGCTACGTTCAAAATTTGAGCAAAATCGGTTGAGCCTAAGGGGGCGCTCAAAACGCTTGAAGTTTGTATGGGAAAACTTGGCCAAATGTATGCAGAAATTTTAAGTTTTCGAATTTTGCCGCTAGGTGGCACTGTAAGCGTTCAATAAATAAACCCTTTTGTATTATTGTAGGTGACTATATGCCAAAGAACTTTGTCGAAGACCGCGAAGCGATCCGACAACTGTGGAAAAAGTTATACCCTAGGCAAAGTGAGGCAAAGTATTGAAATTTCAATATTGATATTATTCTTTTACATGTATTGGAAAAACAACAATAAAGTTTATCCTCACTGATGATGGTGCTAATACGATTTGCGTCAATAAATCTTGAAAGAATAGCCGATAACTTAAAGAAGAAAAAATCTCTGATGAAATTGTTAATCAGTTTTTACCATAATACCTTATGCTACCATTCGGGCTAATGTTAAATTCGGACTGGTGGCATTCGGGCTAGTGTCCCCGAGCAGAGGAGAATATCAAAATAATAACTACGGAATCACAAAACCTGTTTTTATATCTTGATTTGTTATTATTAACTTATTGAGGAATTTACCATTCCATAACATGTTTTGTTGTTCAATCTTATTTTGTTATGATCGTGCTATTGGTGTATTTTCTTCCAATTGCATGTTTTGTTGTATCACAAGTGCAGTTATTATTGCGTTATTGGGACTGTACAAATAACGTTTGCGTTAAAGTGATCATTAATAGCACAGCAATAACAATTTCTGCAGTCAAAACTACACCATTCGAGATTAACGTTGTTCACAGAACTTTGTGAGGAACTGATGAGAAAATAGTAGTTCCACTTATTTTTTGACATTAAATTCTAACTGTGACAGAGCCAACCTATCAGCCTTTTGTTTTATAAGCACTTTGATAAGTAGGGTAGGTAATCAAAATTTGAACCAAAATGCGGCTTTCCGAAGTAGCGCAAATTTTGATTGATATTTTCTCCCACATGGAAATGATTTACTACGGCAAAATCTTATGTACATGAAAGCCACGGGTATAAGGTTCCTGTTAAGTGGTAAAAATTTTGTATTTGCACCGAATTTCATTGGAAAAATCGATTATTCGTCAACAATGATTTTAATCTTAATTTGAACCATCGTAATCATAATTTGAACCAATTTTAATCTTAATTTGAACTACTGGCGGCAGCAGCTCGAGCATCTCCCACAACAGCCAATTTCGTGCTGAACAATAGAAAAACACATGGATCTGCTAATTCACATAACTATTTTTCATTAGGCAGTGGAATTTCAACTAAGAATGTTCTTAACTCTTCAGGAACTTGGAAACTAAATTTGGAATTTTTCATCCCCCAAGAGTAAACAAAACAACCACTAGCGCAGTCTTCTGGCCAACACTAGAAGCTCGCCCACGTTTACTAGTTCAAATTTAGATTACAAATGGTTCAACTTAAGATAACATTCTCCAAGTAAGAATAACTTAAATTTGATAATTTTATGGCAAATAATGCGGATTATTATTCGGTTGGTCGATTCTACGATAAATAAGCTTTCATTTGACGTGTTCACATATTGCGTGTGATACAATGCATGAGCTGTACGAGTGCACCGAAAATGTGCTTTCTCTGGGGAGGAAATGGGTGAAATCGCAGTGATTTTTCAATTGCCTGTTTTCCATGACAAAAATGCTTTTTTAAATGCTTTTAAAGTCCATGTTATCAGGTTATATTACGGAAAGCTGTTTAACATCTTTTTCGGGACAATATTTGCCTGAAAAGTACGTCGTTTTAATGAATTTCGAAATGGTTCAAATTAAGATTACAATTTGACTAGTTCAAAGTTTGATTTCTTACCCTATATATGTTTTGTTTTCAGTTTCAGTTGGGTACGAGTACATATATATAGAAAGTGCAATAGAGTGTTAGCTATTTTACGTTTTGGTTCAGCTGGTGGAATTCCAGGATAAACTACATATTTCGGACAAAAATGTAAAATAAATAGTCAGTCACCAAGAAGAAGTCACCAAAAAAACTTATTTTTAGACATTTTATTTGTATTGCTTTCACTGCATTGAGGTCGCTTTGAATTTGATATAACTTATTTTGTTTTCTGATTGTTATCAATAACTTATTTATTTCAAAATTTGTTATTGAAATATTTTATAAATTCGCTATTATTAAGTTGTTATTGAAACTAACAAAACGTGTTATTTAAATGGTCTTCCAGGAACATTTTTTTGTTATGATTTTTGTTATTTTGCCGCTTATGACAGACATGTTTATAGCATGATATGTTATGTTAATAACATGAAAATAACTCTATCCGTAACTCCGTTATTTTACGAAAATAACATATTCTGTTATGCTGTTGCTATTCTCTTCTGCTCGGGTGTTTTGGGCTAGTGACTTACAGGCTAGTGTCATTCGGGCTAGTGTTACAGAACCCCACCCGTGAGTCACTACCATCCTTTTAGTTAGAGTCAACATCCATCATGACGTCGAGCAACGCCTACTTAGTAAACGACCTGCGGTCGACTTCGCTATTCGTACAAACCTATGCTTACCACACTCATCCATCTGCTGCCATTATTACTCTCTCAGTTAGACCCTTTGCCCACTGACTCCTAACTGTGCCATCCACTACCAACGCCAAAGCTCCCTCTTCAAAGTCCTTCACGTTATCAAACCATTTGCAGCGTCTCGAAATCACCGGACGATCACGGAATATCCATCTTCTCCAAAATTCATACGCCAGGTATTTCGTCAAGTTTCAACTGCTCCTCAGGGTCTCTCGGTAATCTGTTGGAAGAACTGTCAACTGTTATGCACCCGACGAACTTCCCAGTAGAGCGTGGTTTGCCGTTAAAGCCTCCTGGTCTGTCTTTTCCAACGGGATATACGTCAGAGGGCGTGTATTGATCATCCCTTCCGCCTCGATGATCACCATTTCCAGTGTTTCGTCGTCAGGTTAACGAGACTCGTCCAATGTCGATTTGATAGCTTCCATCACCGATTGAACCATTCTTTCACAAACCCCACCCATATGAGATGTTTCAGGAGTGTTGATTGACCAGCGGATATTCGAATTGGTGAAGATCGATGCTAGTCTCTGATTGCGCTCTGCTATATCCTTCTTCAGTTGATTGTTGGCTCCACGGAAATTTGCTGCGTTGTTTGTAAAAAAAAAAAATAGCTGGTGAACCACGACGGGAAATGAAGCGATGTATGGTAAGTGGGGGCAGGATGGGTCACCTAAGAAATGGATCCCTATAACTTTCTGAGTATAAATCGCATTTCTCTGTATTCTACCACGACTCTCAGATACACTAGTCAGCTATGATATGAGAGTATAAAAAGGTTATAAAGTTTGAAACGTGCGTCTTGACAAACAATTTTCAAAACATGACCCATCTTGCCCCACCTCATTTTAACGGGGGCAAGATGGGTCAGCTATAAGAAAACTCGATTTTCCTCCAACAAAAAATACTATATCTTCTAGTTTTTCTCTATACATCTAAGCTTCATAGACGTACAGATTACATGAAAAAAGTGTTGAAACATATCGGTAGATTATTCTCAGAACTAGAAGATTTTTGTTCGGGTAGCCATAAACGGACTTTGAAAACCTATATTTTTTGAAGGAAAATTTAAAAAATATGTTCTCAAATTTTCAGTGCTCTCATCGCTTCGATAATGTAGGTCACAGAATAGCCTTTCCATGAAAAATAAAACATTTTCAAAAACTATGCAAACATACCGAAAAATTAGGGTGACCCATCTTGCCCCGTCTACACAATACACGTAGTTATATGGAATGTATAGCATAAGGAGTATAACGAAAAAATATTTTATTTTTTTTTGTGCGAGGAACGTATAGAATTTTCAAAACAATATACCACTTTTTTGTGTATCCCCGTCGTTCATCTGGGAAAATTATTGAAAGATTCAAAACTTATATTGTGCGATTGAAAACGATACTGACCCATCTTGCCCCCTGACCCATCTTGCCCCCACATACCATATTACTTGAATGCACATTTCCGTTTGCATGCTGTGTACAACCTCCATGTAAACTGCCGGAGTGTTCAGGCACGTGCAAAGGGCACGCCCAACGTTTACCAAAACAGGCCCGAAATAGTCTAGGCCAACGAAAGGAGATATCGCAATTCTGAGCAGGGTTCCTGATTTCCACTTTTTATCTTCTTCCACATGCGAAGACAGTCAGCAGCGAACGGTTGTCGCTTTAGTTTGTGTGCTTGCTTGTCAGCGACGACAGCAAACTCCGGCGAACGGTGGGAAGCCACACTTTGAAAGTACTCATTCGTCCACATTCGCATCGCAAGCGATCGAGCGGTGATGCGATTCGTGAGTGATATTGTGCATACGAATTTCTGATGTTCCCAAAGAATGTTTATTATTTTCTTTGTTAATCTAGCATTTCAACAACAATACACTTAAAATGTATGCATTACATACAAAAATTCTCTTCTAGTTATGATAATAGCCGCTTCGATCGCTCACCAGCATTCTTCACCATTCGCCATTCATTCATTCGCGTGCGATCCAAACTGCGACGAACGGCAACGAATATCCATGTCGAACAATTTGCCCATCGCTTCTCACTGGTGATGGGGTTGCATGTTTGATCATGACTATCCGTTTGCTGTATCTTTCTCGATTCGCTTCAGCAAAGAGGAGTGAATATGAATGGAGTGAGGCGAATATACCGATCCTTGATTCTGAGCACATTTTCCCGAGCAGAGGAGAATATCAAATTGATAACTACAAAATCACATAGCCTGTTATTATATCTTGTAGTGTTATTATTGAGTTACCAAGGTATTACTTTGCAATAACATGTTTTGTTGGGCAATCTTATTTTGTTATGATTAAGCTATTGATATACATCCATTAAATGACATTTCAATAATATGTTTTGTTATAGAACAAGTTTGGTTACAATTGTGCTATTGAGAGTGTACATACAGTTTATCATAAATAGCACAACAATAACAAGTTTCGAAATAAAGACTAAGGACTGTATCAAAAAAGTAATAAGCAACATTCACAACAGCATTGAAAATTATTGTGTCTATATATTAGTATTTTTACTGGAAATACTGCGTAAATCATGTTATCAGTTGATGTCATTACTATTTTTGCTTCTGGTAATAACTTTTGAATATCAGAATTTGTTATTGAAATATTCTAGAAATTCACTGTTATTAAATTGTTATTGAAACTAACAAAACATGTTATTGAATTGGTATACCAGGAATATTTTTTTGTTATGAAATTTGTTATTTTGCCGCTTATGACAGACAAGTTTATAACATAATATGTTATGCTAATAACATTAAAATAACTGGTTTTATTACTCAGTTATTTTGCCAAAAAAACATATTTTATTATGCTGTTGTTATTTTCTTCTGCTCGGGTTTGGCCCTGTAGGGTCCTAAAATACAATTTTTGAGAACTTTTGGCCCAGTGGGGGGCCACTTAGCCTTGAGATACGAACTTCCAATTTTGACATGGTGGTTTTTTAATTAAAACGATCGATTTGCAATATTTAACTTTTAACATTTCCAACTTTTGCAAGAATAGGGACGGCCTAATGTACCCTTCCTTGCTGCTACCTGAGTGTTGGTCAACGCAAGTTCTCCTTGGTGCGGGTTTGGAATCCGCTGTTTAATGGCGTCTGGGTTCAGTAGATCCGGCGAACTAATTGCTGTAGTGCTGTAGCGATAAGAGACTGATACACCACCGACTGTCGAGAAATGGTGGCAGCTGTTTCGTGCACAGGACGCAACGGTAGATACGGCAATACCAGTAAAGGGCATTATGTATCATAGGGCATTTGCTGGCTTTGTTTAGTGTGCCCAACAGACCCATTTGATTTTTCTGTGGAACGTTTCGTAACGCAAATCTTATTACAAAGCGTTATCAGCAAAATCAAAGGGTCTGTTGGGCATACAAACCAGCCAGCCAGCAAGTGCGCTATTGTACCCCTGCTTGTGTCGCATCAGCACAGTTGGTCGTCAAAGCGTGCGACCGAGCCGAGCTCTCGACGCATACTAATAAGGGAAGATTCAAATATTACGTCCATCGTTTTTTGGGATTTCCAGACCCCCCCTCCCCCCTCTGTCACGCACTTTTCCTATATCCAATACACGTACTGTCACACTTTTCTAGACCCCCCCCCCCCCTCCCCCAAATGTTGGACGTAATTTTTGAACGTTCCCTAAGACATCAGCTAAACAAACTGCTTGGTAGCTAGGTATGCGGAATGCGAGAGCAAGTCTCAGCTTCATAAAAACAATTCGCTCTCACTTGTAGTTAGTGGGTACAAACGTGGGTGTGTTGTGGATTGACATCTAAGCCGAAAGAGAGATGGGTTTGAGAAAAAGAAGTGTTCGCGGTGTGGCTTCGGAGTGAGTTTGGCGTTCTATTCAGTGGTAATGAAATCCTGAGGAATCGACTTAAAACCAAGCAAGGCCATGATGAGGGAGAGGGGTCAGAAAAGTAAGAAAAAGGGATATGTCCTCAACTGGACTATGTTCAAGATAGGAACTTATATAGTGTGAAGCCACCAAATCAGTGCCACCGAATAGAGTGCCGTGGATTGGGAAGCTTCTACATATAATCAACATCAGGCGACTAGTCAGAGAGTACAATCAAAGAGCCAAGCAAAGAATGGGGCACCACAAGCCAGTCAGAATCTAAATCTATCATCATTCGGATTCCGGTCGAAGGTAGCTTTTCGATATTATGCCACAAAAAAAATCTGTCTTTGGCAGCAAATAGTTTCCACCTTCATCGCCTTCGCAGTTATTCTAAGCAGTGTTTGCAGTTGAAATATTATGAAATGCTATGTAAAGTCATCCACTAGTTAACCACTCCATTCAAAGAGCATATGATAACTGTAAGTAGATTCAACCATTGTAATCTGCTTAACCCTAGTAAGATGTTGGGGTAAATATGACCCAGACAGGCATACTGAACGGTTACAATTCCAGCGTGGTGCGATAATTCTAACATCCTGAGAGGGTTAAGGTGAAGGTACACACTTCAAACAAGACATTTTTCCTCACTTTTCACAACTTTGACGACGACTGTTTGGTAGACTTTTTGTATTTTCTTAAGGGAATTGAATTAATGGTTTTTTTTTTCGTAGCAGTTTTTTGTTCAAACATGTTAACTGTCACTACTTTTTCTGGAAGTTGTTTCGCTTTTCAGAACCAGAAACTTTGAAATTTCAGAAAACAAATTTGGTAGTCGGAATTCGGACCGAAAAGACTGATACGCCACAAAAATACTCAAAACATCTCATTTTCTCGAGTACAAATCCGAAGATCCGTCAAACAAATTTATCTGCAAATGCTACTCGATATTCACTGCGAGTGAGCAAGCAACAAGTAACATTTGCAGTTCAATTAGTTTTATGAATCTCCAGAATTATGCTCGGGAAAAATCGATTAGTGAAAAGCGGGTATTTTGACGGCCATCTTTGTACTCCAGCAACCTTAAATAATCAGAACAACTGAAAAGATTAGGAGGTTTTATGCCTGATGGATGAAGAGCAGCTTATATGCAAAGCTCTCCTCCACTGTGCTTTTATCTACTCCTGAAAAGGGATGTGGCCGTGCTTTACTCAAAATGAGAGTTGTCGGACCGTGCATACTGAAAATAGTTATCAAGTTTCAGGACCCGTTCATTGATCCTTTTTTTGATTCACAGAGAGCACCATGCATTCCAAAGGACCTCAACCAGATTTAACAGTGTATAACCCGAGACATGGTAAGCTCGCTCAGAATGAGCGGTTTAGCCTGTCGTAAGTAAATAAGCATAGGCGCCAACTTACGGAGGCGGGGGGGAGGGGCAAGCATGGTTTTGCCTTCCCCCCACCGATTTGACGATTTTTCGATTTTACCATACACAAATTCAGAAAAAAAACAGGCTTTAAGCCTCTTAAGCAGCTTGAAAGCCACTAGGAAGTTTCTGCAGCAGCGTAGTGATACGACAGCAGGTTATAACGCTGGAGGACCGTGATCAAATCCACATGTAACGCTAGAGTGGGTATCTTTTACTCAATACAAGCTAACAACACAGGTTGTGATGAATCTGGAAAGTATTTTTTTTGTTTTTACATTCATTTTGAGAAAGTTCCATCAGATGTAGCTTAGAAAGTTATCCAACTTTCTTATGTAAGCTTTCAAGTTTCAAAATACATAACTAAAAAATGAGCCTGATTAGAAGGCTAATAAGCAACCTCTAACGAACTGCTTAGCTTACATAAAGTTCCCTCTTATCCAAACTTTTGCTTACTTGCGAGCGAGCAAAGCAGGATTTTTTCTATGTGAAGTGAGAAATATCCACCTGAGGCGCTATTTTTCCACAGATGTTCCAAATTTTCCAAAAATTTTCCGATTCATAAGTTTTGGCAGTGTTTCGTTGAAAACTTCTAATTTAAGTATGACGTACTTATTCGCTGCAGTCCTATACTTGTTTAAATGATACAACAACATTCCAGAAGGTGAATTAATCCGCGTTTTTTTCCAATTCGATTCGGTTTTGATCACCGTCATCATGGCATTTCAGCAGCGGCAGCAATAACAGCATAGGTACAAGAAGCTGAAGAAGTGAATATCACATACGCTACCACTCCGTTCAACTCCCTTTCAATATGCATGCACAGGATGGCCCTCGCGAAGTATTATTAAGTAGCATAAAACATTGTTTTTATTTTCAATTAATTTATGACGCAACGTGGCAGCTAAAGTGCCCGATGATGAATATAAATTTGGGTTTTAATGGCTTTGCTGAAGTTACGCACAGACTTAGCGAACGACGAAAGGCCGCAAACGACCAAGTGAATGAAAAAAAGGGCGTCTTTCATGTTTTTCAAGCAAAAACATGGAAACAAATCCAATTGGTTAGTTATAAAGCTGTAATGTAAAGCTAAACCAAACTGACTAACCGTTTAAAAAAGCGCGTCTATTCACCAAATCCTCCTTCAAATTGAAGAAGAATAACCTACCTATTACCTAACCTAGCATATTTTATGCGTCAACGTCGAGCCCACAAAACACTGCAGATATCAATTAAGGGTGAGTTGTAAAAACTTTGCAGACTGTATTGACGAAGATGACGACGACGACGTCCAAGAGGAGAAGACTCCGGCTTCTTCTATGAGAATTCAACTTTTCTATGAACCCAGCCCAACCACAGCCAGCCATCATCATTCATTTTTCCTCCCAAGGTACAACTTTATGATTTTCTAATATTTGACTGGCCCGCAAAAGTCGTCGCGCCGAGCGAGAGACGGGACTCAAGATGACGTAGACACATTTTCGCTTCACCACCACCGCAGGATTCCTTTGGCGCGTCGTCGTCGGGAGCTTACGAGTGGTGCTGCACGGTGGGATCGATTTTGAAACTCAATGTCTCAAAAGAAACTCCTGGGGGAACATTCAGCAGAAATTTCAAAGAAGTTCATGAAAGAATGTCCGCAACAATTCCTAGAGAAAATTCATGGAAAATTTCCAGAGAAACTTTCAGAAATATTCCTAGGAGTTTCTCCAAAGGAATTCGCGTAAGTATTTCTAAAGGACTTTTTAAGGTATTCTCCTTGGCATTCCTACAGGAATTCCCAGAGGAACTCCTAGAGGAATTCCTAGAGGAATTTCTAGAGGAATTCTCAGAGGAACTCCTAGAGGAATTCCTAGAGGAGTTCCCTGAGGAGTTTCTAAAGAAATTCCTAGAGGAATTCCCAGATGAATTCCCAGAGGAATTCCCAGAGGAATTCCAGAAGGAAAACCCAGAGCAATTCCTAGAGGAATATCAAGAGGGATTCCCAGAGGAATATCCAGAGGAATATAACGGCTTTCCTGGGAAGCTGACTAGACTGATTAAAGCAACGATGGACGGTGTGCAAAACTGCGTAAGGGTTTCGGGTGAACTATCTAGTTCATTCGAATCTCGCCGGGGACTGCGACAAGGTGATGGACTCTCATGCCTACTCTTCAATATCGCTCTGGAAGGTGTGATGCGACGAGCCGGGGAACGATTTATCTAAATCCGGACAATTTGTGTGCTTTGCGGACGACATGGACATTATTGCCAGAACATTTGGAACGGTGGCAGAGCTGTACACCCGCCTGAAACGCGAAGCAGCAAAGGTCGGACTGGTGGTGAATGCCTCAAAAACAAAGTACATGCTGGTAGGCGGAACCGAACACGACCGGATCCGTCTGGGTAGCAATGTTACGATAGACGGGGATACTTTCGAGATGGTGGAGGAATTCGTCTACCTCGGATCCTTACTGACGGCTGACAACAACGTGAGCCGTGAAATTCGGAGGCGCATCATCAGCGGAAGTCGGGCCTACTACGGGCTCCAGAAGAAACTGCGGTCGAAAAAGATTCACTCACGCTCCAAATGCGCCATGTACAAAACGTTAATAAGACCGGTAATCCTCTACGGGCACGAGACATGGACCATGCTCGAGGAGGACCTGCAAGCACTCGGAGTTTTCGAGCGACGCGTGCTAAGGACGATCTTCGGCGGTGTGCAGGAGAACGGTGTGTGGCGGAGTAGGATGAACCACGAGCTCGCTGCACTTTATGGTGAACCCAGCATCCAGAATGCCGGACAACAACCCTGCAAAGCTAGTGTTTGCAACTGATCCGGTTGGTACAAGAAGGCGAGGAGCGCAGAGAGCACGATGGGCGGACCAGGTGGAGCGTGTCTTGGCGAGCATCGGGCGCAACCGAGGATGAAGAGCGGCAGCCACGAACCGTGTATTATGGAGAAATATTGTAGATTCAGTTTTATCTTAAAATTGATGTAATACTAAATAAATGAATAAATGAAAATAATATAGAGAAATTCCCAGAGGAATTTCTAATGAAATTCACAGAGGAATTTGTAGAGGAATTTCTGGAGAATTACCTAGAAGAATTCCCAAAGGAATTCCTAGAGAAATTCCCAAGAGAATTCTTAGATGAATTCCCAGAGGAGAACGTAGATAAATTCCCAGAAAATTCCTGATGTTTTCCTGAAGAAAATTCAGATCAATTCTCAAAAGGATCATTAAAAGAGTTTGCAGAGCAATTTCTAGAAAAAGTCTCAGACGAATTCCCAGAGGTATTCCCGAGGAAATTCCTAGAGGAATTCCCAGAGGAGTTCCCACAGGAACTTCTAGAGAAATGCCCAGAGGAATTCCTGAAGAAATCCAAAAGGAATTCCTAGAGGAATTCCCAAAGAAATTCCTTAAGAAATTCCTAAAGGAATTCCTAGAGGAATTCCCAAAGGAAATCCTAGAGGAATTCCCAAAGGATTTCCTAGAGGAATTTCCAAAGGAATTCCCAGAGAAATTTCCAAAGGAATTCCTAGTGGAATGCCCAAAGGAATTCCTAGAGGAATTCCCAAAAAAAATCCTAGAGGAATTCCCAAAGGAATTCCAAGAGGAATTCCCTAAGGAATTCCTAGAGGAATTCCCAAAGGAATTCCTAGAGGAATTCCCCAAGGAATTCCAAGAGGAATTCCCCAAGGAATTCCTAATGGAATTACCCAAGGGTTTCCTAGAGGAATTCCCCAAGGAATTCCTAGAGGAATTCCTAAAGGAACTCCCAGAGAAATTCCTAGAGGAATTCCCAATGGAATTCCTAGAGGGATTTCCAAAGGAATTCCTAGAGGGATGCCCAAAGGAATTCCTAGAGGGATTCCCAAAGGATTTCCTAGAGGAATTCACAGATGAATTCATTAAGGAATTCTCAAAAGAATTCATAGAGGAATTCCTTGATGAGTTTTGGAATGAATTCTGAAATGAATTCCTGGAGGAATTCCCAGAGGAATTAAAAGAAACATTTTTACAGAAATTCCGAGACTAATTCCTAGAAGAATTCCCAGATGAATTCCTGCAGAAATCTCCAAAGGCATTTCTGAAGAAATTCCAGAGGGATTCTCACAGAAATTTCCAGAGGAATTTCAAGACGAATATAATTTAAATTAATTCCCTAAGGAGTTCGCAGAGGAATTCCCACAGAAATTCCCAGACTAATTCCTAGAGCAATTCACAGATGAATTCCTGAGGAATTCAAAGACGAATTCCCAGAGGAATAATAAGAGCAATTTACAGAGGAATTTCCAAAGAAATTCCCAGATGAATTTCCAAAGAAATTTTCAGAGAAATTCCCGAAAGAGTTCCCAGAGGAACTTCCATTTCTAGAACAAATTCCAGACGAATTGCCAGAGGAATCTCGAGGAATTTCCAGAGGATTTTTCAGAAAAATTTACAAAGGAATTCTCAGAGAAATTTGCAGAAAAATTTCCTGAATAATTCCCAGAGAAATTCTCAGAAGAATTCTCAGAGGAAGTCTTAGAGGAATTCTTAGAGTAATTTCCATAGAAATTCCCAGTAGACTTTCTAGAGGAAATCCCAGAGGAATCCTACAGGAAATCCCAGAGGAAATCCCAGAGGAATTCCTAGAGGAATTCCCAGAAGGATTCTAAGATAAATTCGCAAAGTTATTGTACAGAGGAATTATCACAGGAATTGCAGAAGACTTCCCAGAGGAAATCCCAGAGAAATTCCGAAAGAAAAACCCAGATCAATTCTCAGAGGAATTTCCAGTGTAATTCCCAGGGAAATTCTCAGAGATTTTTCTAGAGAAATTCAGAGAGGAATTCACTGAAGAACTCTCTGAGAAATTAGCGGAGAAATTCCCATTGGAATGCACAGAGGATTTTTCAGAGCAATTCCCAGATGAATTACCAGAGGAATTCGCAGAGGAATTTCTTGAGGAATTTCTAGAGTAATTACCAAAGGAGCCCCTTAAGATTGCCAGAGGAATTCGCAAAGGAATTCCCAGAGGAATTTTTAAATCAATCCTTAGAGGAATTCTCCGAGGAACTTCCGGAGGATCTCCAAGAGGAATTCCCAAAGAGTATTTCCAAAGGGAAATCCCTGCAAAATTTTTGAAAGAATTCCTTTGAGATTTTCCAATTTTTTTTTGCAGAGGATCCTTAAAAAAAGTTGATGTGTTAGAAAAGACATTTTTGGTCTTTTTTCCTCTCCCTGATCCCACTGTATGGCGGCGGGACGGCTGGCTGGATGTTATTTAATAGATTTGAAAATTTCAATTTATTCCTTCACTGCCGGCGGGCGTGTAAAAAGGTAAAACTTTCCAGTCTGCTTCTGCCGCCTGGAAAAGAAGCGAAAACTTTTTCGGGCTCTACGCTCTATACATGTGTATAACAGCCTCCCAGCCCAGCTGTGTCTCGGGTGGTTTTGGGGTCTGGCTTGTATCCGGTCTCCACCTCCCCATCGCATCCTTGATGCAGTCCTGAAAAGCAGGTAACTGGGTGAGTGAGTTTGTGGAGTAATGTGGAATAATGTCAGCGCTACAGTAGAGGAGCATTTGCCCGACTTTGATGCGGTTTGACGGGCCGAGGAGGGATACGAGTTAGCAGTGATGCGGAGAATTAGGACAACTTTGTCAGGCCGGCGATGCGATGATGAGCAGCCGTGGAGGCGCCTGGCATCTCAAATGATAATAGGCTGTAGTTTGAACGTCGACGTTGGCAACGACGTTGGTAGCGGATGTGATTACTCAAATTATTGTCAAAGGCAATTCATTCTGTCGGCTGCGAGGATGGAATTAGTAAGAATCTGGACTCACAATTGAGACAAAATCTTTTGGAACTTTATAGAGCTAACAAAAGTATGAGTGCGTTCTTCTTCAATTTTCCGGTGTAACGTTCCTTGGGATGGAGTCTACTTCTCTGCTTACTGTATTATGAGTACTCCCACAATCCAAATTCCAATCGACCCAAGCTTTTGCAACGACAAATCCGAAACACTTCGGTGGTTTAACATAATTTCGCTTATGCCAAAGCAAGCAAGCTCATCTTCATGAATTGTCACCCGGCGCTCCGCTCCCGACCAGCAAAGGGACGTAAATTGCGCTCTAAGTGACTCGGGAGAAGATTTGTTGATGCGAGGTAGATTTATGGGCGGGCAAAGCCAGTAGAACTCATAAAGCGCATATTTCATTCTTGAACTCAGCTCGGCTGCAGAAGTTTGCACACGCAGTTGGTGAGAGGGAATTCTCGTCACGTTCTAGCATGGCTTTACAATGAATGGCACTACTGCTGCTAAAATCAAATCACGGATGCAAACTCGGTGGTTGAAATTTATCATTTTGGTGAAGAACGTTCAGTTCTTCAATTGAGTTTTGAATCATAACTTGCTGTCACTTGTGAGATTGCGTTCAATCATCTCCATTAGGTATTTGTGCATCCACAAAAACGGGAAAAATTGTTGAGATGCGAAAATTTTCTGAACTCGTGTATAGTAAATATTAGCATTATTTCCACTATTAACATAACTCTCCACATCTTGATATTGTGAGTACCTACTAACTGTACTGTGCTGTATACTTATATATATTTTTTATCATGGGCAATCAAGGAGAGGGTCTCTAAGAGATCATCGAATTTAAGTTCGGAGCCAGCAATTTTACTAGAAATATTGTTCTTGAAGCAGTTGTGTCTTACAAGTAACAAGCTTTTCCTCCAGATGTTTCTGCAAGAGTTCTTCCTCAGAATCAACTGGAGACTCATTGCGGAATTCTTTCAAATATTCCTCTAAAGATTACACCCGTCTTGCAATTTATTCCAGAATTCCTCCAGGCACTCCTAATAAGCATCTTGTTAGTGAACGTCTCATAATTTCTTCAGACATTCCTCTAGAACAGAAAGCCAAACCAGAAAGCCATTAGAAATTTCTATATGGATTACTATCAGCATTACCACATAGATTCCATATAGGAAATCTCCTGGGAATCACGTAGTGATTCTCGGGATTCCATCAGTGATTCCTCAAGAATTTTTTCCCCAAGATAGGGTGACAAAGGGTATTATGCGCAGGTTTGTTCTCTTCGTCGTGGGAGTTTTTTGTGGTCCAAATTGCCTGAAATTTGGGCATATAACTCAGCCTGGTTGGGAAGAATGTGAGGCCAACTTTGAGATCTACAGGTTTCAAAAAAACCCCCATGACGAAGAAAACAAAACGGTCGAAAATACGTAAGTTCCCCTACTTGCAGGGAATTCTTAAGGGATTTTTTAGGCATTCTTTCCGGTATTCTCAAAGAGAATGTTCCCATAAATAAAATAACAGAAAAATACCTCAAAAGACCTCTCCATAAAATGTTCACCATTTTTCTTCATAATGTACCATAAATACTGAAGGCGACTCCAGCTGCTTTTGTTTGCTAATTTGATAGTAATTGCCATTTTTGTAGGTGATAACTCATAACCAAAAGAAAAAATATATTTTTACACAATGCTCCTCCTCTGCCGGGGCCCGTAGCGTAGTGGCTACACGTTCACTTCATAAGTGGATGGTCATGGGTTCGAACCCAGCCCCGGCACTTGCAATTTTTCGTCAGTTGCTCTTCCCCCCGAGAGCGGCTGGCATCTGACCCTCTTCATAGCATATGCTCCAACGGACCCGGAAACCTGGATATCGGCTAACGGCAACTCATAATGGACCCCCAATCGGACTGGAAAAGGAACAAGAGCCACACATCAACATCCTCGTGCTCATCATTCTACCATGATAGGATAGAAAGTGAAAGCAGCGCAACGGAATCCAGTTCGATCTAGTAGAATTATAATAGAATACATTTAGGCGCTGTACAGAGTGTAAGTACAGCTTCCAATTGGAATCGCTCACGCAGTGCCCTAGTGGACAAAAGAGCTGTAAATTAGGTTAAGTGATTGAAGAATTAAAAAAAATGCTCCTCCTCTGATACATACAAGCGAGAATTTTCTCTAGTAACCAAAATTCCGCTTTCCATAACAAATACACTTTCAAGTGATTATCCTCACGGCTATTGCCATGTTACCAATAAGGTACATATCTATTTCTCCAGTCTTCAAATACCCTATGCAGACCTATGCAGAATGTGCATTAGACCTGTTCGCTTTTTTTATCTACCCGTGTCACATCAAATTATCAATCCACATGCAAAAACAAGCCTTCAGTCCAAAAATGAACCAAATTGATAAAGGTTTAGAGGTGTATCAATTCAATTTTGCGTTTTTTCGACCATTTTCACGAAAATGTACTCAAATATCCAGAAATTTGCACCGAAAAGGTACCAAAAATACCCTTAAAATATAGTTAGAAAAATACTCTACAACTTTGCCGAAGACACTACGGTGTTTAAATTGCGTATTTCAAAGTTATTCAACAATTTTCGTTAAAAAATCACGAAAAAATATATTAGGGGGATTCACTAAATGATGATGATGATGATGATGATGATGATGATGATGATGATGATGATGATAAAAGTGTACCCACCAACATCGCAAGGATTACCTATGGCTGCAGAATCATTCCGGAAGGGAATGATCTGCCTGTTGGTTTGTTGTAGCAGGGTGAGTAAAAATCGCTGAATTCCTTCGGTAGTCAACAAAAAGTTGCTAGCTCATGACAAAAGACTGGCTACTCCACGAACTTAAGTCCGGTCATCAGTTCATAAAACTCCCGTAGGCTACCCCTCCCCGTGTGTGTGTGTGTGTGTGTGTGTGTGTGTGTGTGTGTGTGTGTGTGTGTGTGTGTGTGTGTGTGTGTGTGTGTGTGTGTGTGTGTGTGTGTAGACCCAGCAATATGAACATTAAAATTTTAGAATATTATAGATATTGCGAAAGAGCGTAAGTAAATATATATAGTGGAAAATATTGTAATACAATAAAAATAAATTACCTGATTACACCTGAGAGAGTATGGAGGATTATGATGTTAACCTTTATGAATCAATTGTACTACATGTTGAAAAAAGAACAATCTCACCCATACGATACTTCGAATCGTTCCAATAATTTTCTCCAAGAATAGCAGCTGGAGCATGCCACAGGTACACCAACCTGAACCTAAACGCTTGGTCCTTCTTGTTTCAACCGCAGAAATGCCTCTGCGTCCTGCTCCCAAAATTCGATAGTGAAAAGGAATCGCCACATCAACCAGGGTTCCGACCAGCTCCAGCAGGAGTTGCGCAGTCATTGCGTAGCCACGTTTTCGGCGATGCACGGAGCATTTTTATTTTGAACGTCCTCGAAAGTTCAATTTTGTTCAGAGCCGCAAAACAATACTTCCGGTTAGAGCTATTACGACACGAACGTACATTTTGATGCACAAATCACTTTTTCTGAGCGAAACTCCCGACGAACACGGAATTTTCTTCTCCTTCTTTTCTGCCTTTGACTATTAAATTGTCCTGGTTAACTGGATCACACCAACGTTCTTTTCATCACAATCGCAACCAAAACTGATAGGTACATCAATCGCGAACATCAGGATTTAAAAAATTAGAAAAATTGAAATAAAAAATTGAAAATAAATGACGGGAGCGAAAAATTTTCACTTCCGTCAATAGGCGCGGCACACTATGACTATATTAGGGGGATTCACTAAACAGCGTAAACCGATTAAACTGATTAAACGTCGTGATCATCAAGGCAATCTTTGATTATTTCATTCGCAAAATCATGAAACATTTCAAATAAGCAGAAAATCATGGCTTACGCAGCAATTTAATCTGTTTAGTGAGTACCCCTAATATTTTTACGATTTTTCATGTAAAAGTCATGTAATTTTACATTGTTTTGCGTGACTAATTTAATGAGCTATTGCTCCTATGTGTAACGAACATTTCGTCCATACATCATTTTAGTGTAGGAATTCGTTTTGATTGACTAATTATCAAAAGTTTGTCACGTTGATACTAAAAATTGTACAGAGTTGCCAGCACAAAATAAAACAAAGTTACCCATGATTAAAACGTCATTACACTTCTTTGTCTCATCTGCATTAGTTTCAAATTGGTGCAGATGGTTGAGCATGAGATTATCGATTCGAAGATTCAAGGTTCGAGTCCTGGAATAGGATTTTTTGCGTCTCGATCCAGCTATAACTTAATGAAACTACGTACTGCATTTCATTGCAATTTGGCATCATAGCCTTGTTTCGAAACCGTAGCGTGCATAGTAAGAATGAAGTTTGCCTTCATCGTGTAGTTAGGTTGATTTGTGGGCGCCTTTTGCCTGGATAGATACAAGTAAGCTCCACCCACAGTTGCCTAAAAAATATTGTATCCAGAAGCAGTTCCATCATCGTATTGAATTGTTTTAGCTAAATTGATCGTCATCAAACAGATATGCATATGCTCAATAGTTTGCCCAGCTGATCTCGTCGACACGATTTATTGTCAACAAGTAAACTAAATATCTAACTAGTCCTGGGATGGACTTAATTGACAGGTCCCGATCATTTTAAATATTTGGGAGATTGCGTGTAAGTCATGGCAGATTCATCATCCTAACTGCTACAAAGAAAGAAAAAAAAAAAAAAGTTTATCTTGTATTTGAGCGTGAACCTGGGACCTTCTGATCCGCAGGCTCGAGCCTTATCATCTGCACTATTTCTGATACTTAAATCGAATGACATTAGAATACGATGGCATGACGTCTTAATCATGGGTAACTTTGTTTTAATTCGTGCTGGTAACTCTGTGCGATTTTTAGTATCAACGTGACATACTTTTGATAATTAGTCAATGAAAACGAATTCCTACACAAAAACGATGTATGGACGAAATGTTCGTTACACATAGGAGTAATAGCTTATTAAGTAAGTCACGCAAAATAATGTAAAATTACATGACTTTTATATGTAAAATCGTAAAAATATCGTGTTTTTTCGTGATTTCGGCAAAGTTGTGGAGTATTGTTCTAACTATATCCTAACGGTATCTTCGGCACCTTTTCGGAGCAATTTTGTGAATTTCTGAGTAAATTTCTGTGAAAAAGGCTAAAAAACACAAAATCGATTTGATGCACCTTTAAATCTTTATCAATTTGGCTCAATTTTGGACTGAAGACTTGTTCTTGCATGTGGATTGATAATTTGATGTGTCACGGAGAATCGGAGAAAAAAGTTTCAAAGTGAACAGGTCTAATGTGCATACTTATTGCAATTATTCCCAGGTCTTCACAGATCTACAGTGATAGACATTCGTTTAGCCGAGGCCAAAAAAAAAAATCAAAAAAGTGTCGGTAAACTCATACAATAGTTTTAATGATTTTTTTTTTTTTAATGCAGTGATAGTATATCTAGTACTGTTTTATGAAAAGGTGATACATCACACTTGCATATACACTGAATAAAAACGAGGGTAAAAATCCTTCAAATGTCAGCTAGATTATTTGTTTTGAAAATATGGCACAGAATTATGGTTGGAATTGTTTAATTATTGCATAAATGTCGTGAGAAAATTAAGTAGGGGAAATTACCTGTTCTCGGCCGTTTTGTTCTCTTCGTCTTTTGGGGTTTTTTGAAACCTATTGAACTCAGAGTTGGTCTCAAATCCTTTCCAACTAAGCTGAATTATATGGCCAAGTTTCAGGCAATTTGGCTGACAAAAACCCCCCATGACGAAGAGCACAAACCTGCCGATAATACCCATTGTCACTCTATATAGATTTTCGGTTGATTAAACATCAAAATGGGATTGATTAAAGCTAAAAAAAAGTTCTGTGCAGAAATAAAGACGTATAGGAAATCCTCTGAAGTATAACTGTATAGTACTAGCATTACTAAATGAAATAAAAAGACTGCCAAGCGAAAGAATTGCTAAAAGAGTCGGAATTTTTGATCCCTGTTTATTTTAAAGCAGATGTACATACAAAAATGCATGACATGGCCAAAATATTGGCTTATTTCATTCAATCTGAAGAAATATATTATATATGAGTCTTAGATTTGAATCTTATTAATTTTTAACATAATTTATTTGAAAATAACGTCTAAATTATGAAACAAGTAGTTCATGCTAGAAATTTGAATACTTTGGGTGCAATTTCTCAAAATGTGAGGCATTCAATGTATGTTATTTCAGCCAGAATACATACTAGAAGATAAAAGTAGAAAAAATATGCCTCGGCTTAACGAATGTCTACCACTGTAGTAGAAGTTTTGAAAATCTTAGGGGCCATGAAGGATCTTTAATGACCTTTGCTAACTTCTGCATCCCTTCGTGGACCATTACAGACCATAACAAGCTTGCATGAGCATCTGTTACGTTTGTAGATATAAAAGCTTATATTTTTCGAGTTCTGGGAAGATCCGTACAATACCTATAGATCGATACAATACTTCATTAACGTGTTACAAGGGTTATGGGCGTCGTATAGAAAAAAACATGTATCATCTTCTTTTTTCTGGCCAACGGGCACCGTTCGGCGCCAGTTGTGTTTTTACGTCGGCTGGGTGTAAGAGCTAAGCCTTAACTTCCGACGCCCAGGGAGACAGCCACCACACATGGGAGCCTACAAATCGAGCCCATCAACACATGGACCGGGACCAACGGCTTTAATTCCCTTCCAAAAGAAGACGTGATCACGGATTTTATGTCTCAGAAAATTCCATCGGCGTTGACGGGAATTGAACCTAGACCAACTGGAGTGAGAGTCAACCACGCATCTTCAAAACATATGCCCCAATAAAATAAACATCAATAAATCACAATAACTGCACTTATACATATTTCAAAATTTACTTAAATACATAAAATACGCCTAATTTCCAAGCATTTTGAAGGGCTTTAGGACATTTTCCCGCATTCCATTACCCCGAATTCCATTACTCCGAATGACTCATTACTCCGAATAATTTAACCACAAGCCTAGAGATTTTTCCTTCTTTAAATCATAGGACATTCCTTCAAGTTTTACTGTTAGGTATATAGAAGTGTGACATTTTTTTCGGCCATTTGATCCGAAACCAGTTGTTCAACAGAGATTTTTCCCCTTCTTTTGGCGATTACCAGTTCTTTTAATCATACAGGTCAGAGATTTTTTCAACGGGTCCCAGGAGCTTGATATGCATGATTTATGCACCACGATAGATCCGACTGACTGCGATAATGTCGATAAAGTGTCACAGTTGACCATTTTGTATGGACATTGCAATGTGCATGCACAATGGTCCCAGAGCTGCATTTATCTGGGAAAAAGTTTAACGCCTAAACTGTTAGTTTTAACTATATGCGTGGAAGGAGTTTCTTCATTTTTTTCGATTTTTTTTTTAATTTAGTAAAATTAAGGTTGTCTAAATGGTTCTAAAGATGTGTGAATGTATGTGTGTATGTATGTATGTCTGTGCGCAAAGAAAGTTTACTCATTTTCAAGGCCGTTTCCATTGGCCGATTTTTAGGATGATAGCTATTTTACCGCATTGTCTGCTATTCAAAATGGTTCGGATCGGTCGAGGCGTTCCGGAGTTATGCCCATCATGCGACACATCAAACTGCGGCGGTTTTTGTAACCTTTAGTATGGTTGACGAATTTTATGTGAAAATAAACACTGGAGACTGGAGTTTTGGGCAATACTATGTAATATGGGGCTGTCCATAAACCACGTGGTCATTTTTTTGGGACTTCTCAAACCCCCCCCCCCCCGCGTGGTCATTAGACCATACAAATTTTTTTATTTGTCCATACAAAATGGTCATTGGCCGAAACCCCCCCCCCCCCCACCTCATGACCACGTGGTTTATGGACAGTCCCTATGGGCAATTTGATATAGGGAAGAAGTCTGGACTTCAAAAAAGACAACCAGAATATTCAAGATGACGGTCTAAAATCCTAGATGGCAGCCCAAAATTCAAAATGGCTTCTGTTTAATGGAGTTTTAGGCTATAAAACCATGCAATATGAGCATATCTGGTATTGGGAAGAAGTCTGGAGTCCAAAAATTACGAATCAAATATCTAAGATGGCAACCAAAATGTCCAAGATGGCGTCTTGAAATTCAAGATGGCGGTATAAATTTCAATATGGCGGCTGTTTAATAAAGGTTTAGGCTCTAAAACCGTACAATATGGGTATATTTGGTATGGGGAAGACAACCGAAGTTAAAAAATAGCGACCAGAATAGCCAAGATGGGGTCTTAAAAATCGAAATGGCAGCTGTTTAATGGAGTTTTGGGCTCTCAAACCATTCAATATGGGTGTATCTAGTATGGAGAATAAGTCTGGAGTCCAAAGTTCAAGATTGCTGTTGTTTTTCAAGAGTTTAAGGCTCAAAAATCAAAAGCCAGATAAACGATATGATCTCTAATGCCATGAAATGGATTTGTGTCAAACGTAAGAAATTGCATTCATTTTTGAAGGAATGAGAAAGGCGTCATCACCGCTAGGTGGATTAATTAGGGGTTTTTCATTTGAAAGGGGTCTACGAAAATTTAAGAAAGTAAGTAAATTTTTAATTTGCTAGATCCTACCTTTCTGTAACAATCAAATTAGGTTTTATCCTTACGTTACATGAGTTTTTTCTAAGGATACTTAACCAGTAGCTGGGATTATTATTATTGTTATGTTATTTAAAGTAATTTTTCATCTCTTCAGCTGTCATCCTCACTTTTTTTTCTCTAAAAGATAGTATCTCCGAAACCATAAAAGATAAAAATATTTCCATCTAAATGTATAAGCGGTATACCGCTCTGGGACCATAGTGCATTGACTTTCTTTGCTATTTTAATGAATATTACTACTATAGTTGTTAGTGAACTGAACATTCAGTCTGTCAGCACACTTTATAAAGCAAAAAGGGGAGCATATGTCAGAATGAGAAACTTTCCGTGGTCTGAATAAGTTGGGACCTCTCCGGCAGAATGAATATTATGCCGTTATAAACTAGCAGCTCCTGTGCATCGTAAAGCTTATTTCACGTTTTCAACATTCAAAGAACGTGTGCGTTTGCAAAAATACCATAAATGGATTTTTTTTCTTCATTTATAAATGAAGTAGGAAGGCATTAAAGATTAACTGAAAAAACGAATAACATTTAAATGTACTGCAATTTGCAATGTTGATCTCCACGTAGAGCAGCATTATTAGTCTTAATCAATACCCGACCAAAGCATGGCATACATCCACTCAGGATAGTAACTGCCCAGGCTCCCGACTAGTAGTCAAAGCATCATTCACTCCCACGACAATCTGCCCTGCGTGGGAAAGCGTAAAAAATTGCACCTTTCTGCCTTGTTATTGTTCCCATGAATGAGCCAACCAATTGCTATAAGTTCGATGAGTCAAAAGCTATCATCATACAATGTGTACAACTGCCCAGGATGCCTTCAGTCTCCAGAGCGCTCGTACAACTGTTCTCCCATATATCAATGTATCTGTTTTGTACCATATCTGTCACCACCTCGCAGCCGTCGTCGTCGGTGTCAGAATCGATTAAAACTACCCACCTTCCGGCGTTCAATTAGATGTCGTCCATTCCCTCGTCCTAGCCGGACGGCGCTCCGTCACCTCGCCTCGGTCGGTCAAGCGGAGCGTCAGATCGTAATTGGAGCGCGCCGACAAACAACCGCGTGCGCCAAGTTGTTGGCTTTGGCTTAGGCCGACCGACCGACCGACCGTGTTGACGTATACGGCCGGGAGAGTCACTGTAGTTTCCATTAAATTAAACTGATCACCGTGCCGCGCGTATCGTCCGTCCGTCAGTCAACACGTTCGCGGTCTGTGTGCGCGGTGGTGGCCGGTCGACCGGCCCGGTTTGACACAGGGATGATGCACGCTGCAAATTGCACTTCCTTTCCCTTAAGTTGGAAGGAAAGTGCAGGAAAAAATAATGCATCCACCACAGGCTAAGGAGCAACACCGAGGCGGTGCGGTGCCGTGGTGCTCCGAATCCGATGATGGTGATGATGATGAACACGCGGAGGAGACGCACGGTCTGCCAAGGTTAATTGTTTGAAAAATGAGTTGAACGTTGTCAATTTACCCGTCGAACTCTTGGCTGGCTGGCGTCGAACGGCTCGATGTGTCAGGCCCAGCATGGTTGTGGGAAGCTCTCGGCGCGGCCCTAATGAGAATAATTTTAAATTGGCACTATGAACTTGAATGTATATGCGTTCGAAAGCCTTGGCGGTTTGTTTTTCTGAGGTGGGTATTCAAGGGAAGAATCCGAGATGTTGGCGCCACGTTGGTATCGTTCTGAATTTACGAGGCAGGTCAAATCTTTGGGACAAGTTATTCCTATAGAACAACAAATTTGCCTATTAAACGATTATAAATAAAATGTATAATTTCCGGTTTAAGTTGGATTAAATTTTGGAATAAACATATTTAACAAAACAAGTTAAATTATTCGATAATAATAGAAAACGTGCATGTGGTTCTGGATCGTACGATGTCAAAACGGCTGAACAGATAGTTAGAACAATCGCTCCTTGGAAAGAAACTATAATTCCAATCAATATTTCAGTAGAAGCTTCGCTATCCGGTGAAAAAACATACCTTATCCCTTTAGAGTCAGATTGTTTCGCCACTGTAGCCGCAACCGCGCTGATCTCGAACGCGTTAGTAATGCTCGATTTCAACACCGGGGTCATAAATATCTACTCCAGCTCCAAAGGGTAAACCAAAGATTACCCATATGAAACTGGGATTTATACAGTGTATCAAACAATTGTCCGTACAGCGTTTTTTTTTTCATCATATTTTTGTCTTTTTTCATATCCTTAAAACTATTTTATACGTGAATCAAATTCGTTAATCTTTTTACCGTAAGTTGAACAAAATGAGCGTCTAATAATGAGAAATGACACAAGTTTGGTCAAATATACTACCCCCTTGCACATCAGTCCCATCTTTCTTGTGCTTCCTATTCATATGTGACTTTTATGGGAGTGGAGGTAATCTCTCAAAAGCACATTCATTCTGATGAATCATCGACAGATGATAAATCAGACTCATTTTGTGCAATCTTTATTCAAAGTCAGTCTTATCGAGACCGAGACTATCCCCGCCCTCAACCCACCATCATCGCATTGCTTTAAATCTGCACTCACGTGTCGTAGCCGTCGTCGTCGCCGTCATCGGAAGATTTGTTTCCGACGATTTGAATATCAAATGCATCATCTGGTGATTGATTTCATCGTCTGTCTTCACCTTACTCGTATGCTGTTCAATTCAAATGAAACGTTCAGGCAGATGAACAAAACGCTCTGCCACGGGAATCGAAGCATCAACATCAGAATAAAAAAAAAAGCAGATTCCAAGATTTATGCATTTCATGTGCAGTGAATTAAATAACGTTTTGTGATTTTTCCGCTCCCCCCTTTCGTGCTGGTTCTTCACCAACAGACTAAGTCATCGTCGTATCTATCATGTCTCGGAGTGGAATATGCATGTTGTTCGTTCAACGTTCAACAGGTTGCAACCCTCGTGTCCCGATCGTCGTCGTCGTCGTCGTACCAGAAAGAGGAAAAACGAGAAGAAAACAGCAAGTCAACGAGTGCAGGTCGTAGTAACGTTTACTACCACCTAACAGTGGTGATCCGATTTTGCCATTCTGGTCGTTTTCACTTTTTTTTTCAACCCTGGTTTGTCATGTACCAACCTTTGGTGAATATCAATTTTGCAGGAATTTTGTCTGACATTGTTATATAACATGTCCTGCCCACCAATACTTCCGCTTTTGACATCCCCGCCCACTTGCTTCTGGACATGGTGCTAAGGAGTTTCCAGGAAGTTCCCAGGGAGCCCTAAACAGGGGTTTTCAAGGGGCTTCAAGAGGTAGTTTCAAGAGGTTTACAGGCACGTTTTAAGGGCTTTCTGAAACTTTTTGAAGGCGTCCCAATGGGTTTCAGGGTCGATTCAACGGCGTTTCAATGGAGTTATGGAGGTTTCAGATGTGCTTCAAGGCATTTTAGGAGCGTATTAAAGGGTTTTTTTTCTGAATAGGCCTTAGGAATTTAATGGTGTTACGGGTATTTCAAAAGTATTACGAATATTTCAGGAGCGTTTTAATAGTAAGCGACCCTGAGACCACATGGAATCCCCTTGAAACTTCATAAGACTGCATAAAATCCACGAGATCTGCTGAAACGCACCTGCCTCCAGGAACCCCCTGATGTTTCAAGCAGAGGTTCTTGTTATTTTGGAATGCGCAAATATCTGCCTTGATAGAAAATACAGATATGCAAATATTTGTATTTTCTCAGATAGTCAAGCCGCACTAAAAGCATTGTGCGCTTACAAATGCACTTCAAAACTTGTCTGGGAATGCATTATTTCACTGCGCAGGTTGTACCAAGGGAACTCTGTAAACTTATACTGGGATCCAGATCACTGTGGCATTGAAGGGAATGAAATGACAGACGAGCTTGCAAAAAGTGACTCCAATTTACAGTTTGCTGGCCCAGAACCATTCTGTGGTAGGGTAGAAGCTTCAGTTTTGGCCAGTCCGGAGTTTTGGCCATAGTGCGGTATTGAGCCTGTTGCGATCTAAATCGGCGTAAATTTATTTTTTACTAGTAGATCCTAATACAATATGATGATTACAGCTGTGAAAACCACACATTTTGATTAAAAACTGGAAGAAAAAAAATATATTTCCTTAAAAAATCTGCTCCCATATATCTATTTTGGCCAGGGTGCTTCTAATTTGGCCACTCCCATAAGAAATACATGTGATTGGCGAAAATAGAAACCAAACTTAAGAATATGGCCAAAACTGCGGCAGAGCTTCTATTTTGGCCAGTGCCACTTTTAATACAAAAATCAAATATTGGCATGATTTCTGCATTTTTCCTTCAAAATATAGATTGAAACCTTTCTTTTAACGCATTGGTTGTTTTCATAGGATTATTGGTTATTTTTATAAAAATGATTTCCCTTAGACTGGCCAAAACCGGTGCCCGCACCCTATATAAAACTGTACAATAAAAATTGACCTGAAAAGCTGGGCTGAGCAGAGGGCGATATCCAATTGGGTGGATGTCAAAAATTGCAATCAGTCAAATCGATTTATAACACCAAATGCTTACCAAAACCAAAAAGCTTTTAGAGCTCAACAAGAGAGCTCTATGTACATACACTGGCCTAGGAACTGGACACTGCCCGAGCAGGTATCACTTGAAAAATATTGGCCAGATTCAGAATGATATCTGTCGTTTCTGTAATATGGAACGTGAAACCTCGGAATATCTGCTTTGCAGTTGTGGTGCTTTATACACGGGCAGGCAAAAATTTCTAAATAGTAGTTGCATGCAACCCAGTGAGATCTGGTCTGCAGAACCCGGGAAGGTCTTGAGTTTATAAATTCCATTACACCTGACTGGAAAACGATGCGTCGTGGCAGAAGCTGATTGCTTGACACATGGCGTATCTTTTTCATCGAAAGAGCTGTTCTGCTTATGTTTGTATCATTCAAAGTATTCCGGGTTCTTTGCTGCAGCATTACCGCCCACACTTTTTTCTTACAAAATCACTATGCACTCCTCGTCTAACCATTTGCTCCACGTACCCAAAGATTATCTTGGCTGCGACGGCTGCTCTTACTGTTCACTAGTACTCATCAAGAAGGGGCACATCGAGCTTATCCACATCTGGCAACGCTGCCTCAAGATTCTGTGACAGGACAGGAGTCCAGGGGCTTGAAGAACCCTCTCCCCTTCTGCGAGTCTGGTGATAGCCTAGGATTTTTTTTTCTAACCGAACCATATCCACACACCAGTGTGGACTTACCGGGAGATGACCGAGAGCCGGGGCATTCGGATTGCTCAAGTGGAGCAGTGGACTCGGCTGGACCTCTTCTGAAATTCCACACATCCGGAAGTAACTCTGTAAAGCGATACGGCACCCCTTCCAAAATACCACAGCACAGCTAGGAGTGTCTCGGGCACATCTGCAACGGCTTCAGTATGTTCCTGATTACGGCATACTGGTCTTACTTTATAATGGATAACGGAGACGGTAAACGCCTAGGTAACTATGCACAAGTGAGCTAATAGCGGCTGTTCGGGTCCGTATGAAGTTAACTTCTTTTCTCGATCAGCCTAGATAGCTGTGTAGTGTCGGTAGCGGTTGTCACGATTGGCTAAAAATAACACTATGGGCTGCCTGTTCCGGTGGTAAGAGTCCATTAAACAGGTGACCCCTAATTCATGGTGTGATGCGGATATATGCTTAGGCTTACCGTGCCTAGGAATTAATGGTTAGGGGGGTATAATAAAATCCTAACCGCTTAACGGAGCCCTAGGGCGCCCTCCACAGTATTCTGCCCTTCCTTACTGCGCTAACCGGAGCAATGGTGCAGTTGACCTTGTATTTCTCCGAGATGATCTGCTATCCTTCTTAAGCCTCAACTGCGAGGCTCAATAAGAGTGGGATTATTAGTATGTTGTTTATTAGCTGTAATTATAACCTATATGACTCTTCGCATTATGCCTTCGTCTCTGGCGTTCTTCAATCGATACCAAATTGGTTTTATTCGCTGCTCTTTTTTCTTGTGTTGTGATTGTAAGAGTTTGGTCGTGCCTAGCTTGGGTAGTGGCTATGGTTATGACAGCTCAGATCAATCTTCAGCATAAAAGAACAGCTTTGGTCCAAGAACCTTTCTTTCGTAGTGGAGGATTTCTGTGTCGATGTAATTCTTTAATGAACACCTATATGGTTCCGCATTTTGCGTTTGACCCGATGTTTGCTACTTTCAGTAAAATTGAAATGGCAGCTACCCAATTTTTACGGCCTGAATCTTCAGGATGTAAAACACACGGTTCGCTAAAATCAATTAAAATATCCTACTGCTGTTCTTGCGATATATCGCTTTCCATATAAATTCGCTAGCTCGAGAATCTCAGGGCAAACCGGGGAAGGTAACGATGATTAGAAACTTACCTGATCGTCGTAAGCCTCACAAATGCTGTCCGTGTGATTTCACAAAAAGTAATTTAATAAAAAGAGAAAATTTTGAGTGCACACATTATATTGAAAAAATAGGATCATTCGGGGTGGGTTTTAGGTTTCAATTTGTTCTTACCCGGGTAGACGTGAATATCATAATCATATCTTAAAACGATCAAATTTTGATGTCATATCTTAATATGATATTGATGAGATATTCGAAAAGTTGCCAAATATCTGCTCAATATCTCATCGTGATATGATTTCAAAATTAGTACTTAATTTGATCTTTGGAAAGCCTAGTGCAACCCGCTGTAAGAATGTCGAAATTTTAAGTTTTCACCTTTCATTATGCGCCGTTCCCAAATAACGTAACGTTTCAGGAGATAGGGGTTTAATAAATTACGTAATACTCCAGGGGAATAGGGAATACAGCCTAGCGTTACGAACCATACAAAAAAGTTGGAGTTATCATACAAAAACACATTAAGGAGGCCGCCAGATCCTAATGAACCATTAGGTTCAAAAATGTAGAATTTAGCGTTACATAATAAATAGATGTTCTTTTATGTCCACCACAAATTTTACAAACGAGCACTGTGACAAAAAGGAAGTAGAAGTGGCCTTCATTTTCAATAAGCGGGTTTATGGATGCGGCAATTGAACCAAAAAAAAAACAGAGTAATCGACACAAAAAATGCATATAATCGATATTTGCTTTTCTTTAAAAATAGGCACAAAAGTTTATGCTGAATTATCTGATTGATTTCTTAATCCCAGTTTATAATTATTTTATTTCACTGTGAGTAAACCAGCAGAGGCTTTCCAATTGAGTCCGATGGCAACATGAGCTGGACCTCGATGTCGAGCTTGCATTTGTGGTACGAATCCAATAAATGAATCACCGGACAATTTGGGAACTTTATTCGGCCCGCTAAGCAAAATACGTCCATTTCGAAAAACGGACCGTTGATTCTAGATTCAACAAAACATACCGCTGCAGTCGACCAACTTTTTGAGTTTCAACCAACAGATTGCGTAGCGATTCTGCCTCGGGTATACGAACAGACGGCAGTCGTGACAACTACGTTCTTCCAAATGTTTCCAAAGCTTTTCTGGGCGACAGTTCACAATAGAGCACGTTCAGTGAAGTACATACTAGATTTTAAGCTGATTTTTTATGGCTAGAAGGTACATTCTCCGTTTCTGCAATGAAATTATGTAAAAAGCGTGGGTATTATGATTCCTTGCCTTAATGCTGTTAGAACAAAAATTTGGAATTTTATTTTGCAAGAAATGGAGAAATAGAGAAAACAATAACACAGCTACCCAAAGTTTTGCTCAAACACCATTAAATTAGGCAAGGAGTCATAATAGCCAAGCTTTTTGCGACATTTCATTGCAGAAATTGAGAATTTGCCATCTCACCATACAAAAATTCAGCTCATTACTATAATCTATAAACCATACATTTTTCGGCTGTTCGGGTTCGTTTGGAAGTTGACCATCAATGTTAACTTCTTTTCCCGATCAGCCTAGATAGCTGTGTAGTGTCGGTAGCGGTTGTCTCAATTGGCTAAGAATAACACTACGGACCGCCTGATCCAGTGGTAAGAGTCCACTAAACAGGTGACCCCTAATTCATGGTGTTATGCGGCTTTATGCTTACCGTGCCAAAGAATGAATGGTTAGGGGGGTCTAATAAAAACCTAACCACAAACGGAGCCTGTGGAGAATTGGGGTGTCCTCCACAGTATTACGCCCTTACTGTGCTAACCGGAGCAATGGTGCAGTGGACCTTGCGTTTCTCCGAGATAATCAGTTGCCCTTCTTAAGTCTCAAATTTGAGGCTAAATAAGGGCGGGGTTATTCAAATGTTGTCAATTAGCTTACATTACTGCCTATATGGGTTCGCTTAATGCGTTTTCGCCATTGGCGTTCTTGAATTGACACCGATTTGGTTCGTCGTTGATGTTTCCTTTTTGTGCTGTGATTGTGAAGAGTGTAATCCTGTCTAGTTTGGGTAGTGGCTACGACAAGGAAACCTCAGATCAATTTTCAGCGTAAAAAGCGTATGTAGCCCAGGTGGATCTACTTCAAAAAGTTCAATTTCGTAGGGTAACTCCTGAATAGGTTACCTTATGAATCCAGCTTTGCTTTTTTCATTATAGATGAACTGTCGTGCCTCGAGCATGCTATATTTTAGAATAACGTTAACAGTATGTTTCAGCCTTTCCTTATGGATGCCTTCAAGCAAGCTCTTGTTTTCAGCATCTTTTCGCTGATATATGGCTGGGCCCAGACTGACGATCCGCTTGTTCGTGGGAGAGTAATCCACGAGATGAAAGATGGGGAACTCACGTACCTGGTCGTGCGATACGCCGATCGCGAGGATAGCTGTGCTAGTGGAGAGCCACCGAAGTCTTCAGGCCTTGTCGGTGTGGTAGGGGTAGGCCGGACAGCGACGATTCACCGAACCTTGGGCCACGTGGTCGATACTTCGTGGATGAGCGGTGGGTCCTTCAAAGTTTACGTCCGATGCTTCGTTCACGAAGCCTTCTCATCCGCAGATGATTCTCACTGGCTTCACGGGACTGTATGTTGACGAACAGTCGATATTCGAGTCACCACCAGATTTTCTCACTTGTGCGGCCGAGTGGATTTAACACGGAGGGAAAGTTGTTCACGGTTCGGGCCGGTGCGAGTACTTATCACCTCTAACTTTTCCGGACTCTTCTGGTGAAAAATACGGCACTAAATCTTAAAAGACACCACTCGGTCAAACTTTTCACCTCCACCGTGGACAAGTAGCAAATTGGCGCACTACTTCACGATCACGCACAGTATAATGCCCGATATAACTTTTGGTCAAATCACTCGAATATATCCGCGAGCCGAACTTACTGGTGGGTTTTCCAAAATGGAATAGAGGCCGATTCCCTCGCGGGAAATCGCTTTTATATCCTCGGCTCTCCCACTAACATCTGTCCAGATCACTCTCCCAGTATTTCTCTGTATGCATATCCGTCCAAAACGCACACTTCGCAGACGCCAAGTTTTCCATGGGTACACGTTACGTAACTCCACATATCGTCGGGCAGCTCGAAAAATTCGTTTTGACGGTTATTTCTAATTTACCTAGCTAGATTGGTTACTTTTGTAAGGATGATCGTGGCGCGTCTTTGATTAGTATGTCTATCTAATTACAGAAATTTAAAGACATTTATGTGGGATATCCATCATCCTCTTTTTACAATTTTCAAAACATTTAATTTCTGTGAAGTTTTAGAATGATTTACAAAATATTTTTGAATTCATTAAATCGAAGAAAGGTTCACCCTGTTTTTTTTTAATTATGATTTTTTTTTTTTTTTTTGTAGTATAGTGTATAAAGCGATCATCCTTCTTCCTTGATGTCTCATCTCACCAAAGTCAAGCATGAGAAAAGGTTCTATGCAACAAATGATTTCGCGAACGTACCCCAATGCTCGACCGCGCCATCGTACGCTTATTATGAGATGAGCCATCGAGGGATTAGCAATTAGCTTATTTTATGAAATATCATGTTTGAAAGGGAAAAGAAAAATATTTATATAATTCAATCATTTGACTAATTCATGTTTTGGGCTTATGACGATTAAGGTGTAACCCACTGGTTACAGATGTTCTGTTGTTTTGAACCCGTTGTGGCAAGTAGCTATACGCTTACTTCACGCTTTATGCGTTTTTTACAGTGCCCTTTTCAGGGCGCTGTTTGAACCCGTTGTGGTACGCTTATGCGATTATGTCGACCATATTCCATCCCTTATTCCTCCCTTCCCGCGCCGTCAGGTAAATTATGAATAGGCTCGTATTCATGGCGATGGCACAAATTTCCCAAATGGAGGAGAACGTGCCTCTGGAGCCGACCTACTGATACCTGATACCTGATATTCCTGATTACGGCATACTGGTCTTACTTTATAATGGATAACTGAGACGGTAAACGCTTAGGTAACTATGCATAAGTGAGCTAATAGCGGGTCAGGTGACACTGACTTCAAAGCGGCATACGACAGTATCGACCGGGCAGAGCTATGGAAAATCATGGACGAAAACAACTTTTCTGGGAAGCTGACTAGACTGATTAAAGCAGCAATGCCAGATGATTTTCTGTATCACTCTTTCAAAAATCTGTATCCCATACAAAATTTAGATGAAAAATCTGTATCCTACACATATTAAAAATCTGTATTCCATATAAATGCAATCTGTACGGATGCTTAAAAATCTGTATAAAACAGATAAATCTGTATATATGGCATCCCTGGATTAAGGACAAACGTCATAAAATCCCGCTTCAACAATTCATCAAAACTTCAGACGCACAAATCTCAAGAAGCAAGCTTCAAACAACATTGCATTTTATTATTCTGTTCTTGCTCACTTGTAATAAGCCTGAAATAAGAAGATCAGGTGCTTTGGTATTGTTAACGAAGAGATTTGTGCGCTAGAAATCGTGAGTAGGTGCCAAAGTCAGCCATTGTGGCGGCCATTTTGGGATTCTAACAAGTCTGTCCTTAAAGCAACGATAGACGGTGTGCAAAACTGCGTAAGGATTTTGAGTGAACTATCCAGTTCATTCGAATCTCGCCGGGGACTGCGACAAGGAGATGGGCTCTTATGCCTACTCTTCAACATCACTCTGGAAGGTGTGATGCGACGAGCCGGGCTCAACAGCCGGGAAACGATTTTCACAAAATCCGGTCAATTTGTGTGCTTTGCGGACGACATAGACATTATCGCCAGAGCATTTGGTACGGTGAAAGAGCTGTACACCCGCCTAATACGCGAAGCAGCAAAGATCGGACTTGTGGTGTATGCCTCAAAAACAATGTACATGCTGGTAGGCGGAACCTAACACGACCGGATCCGTCTGGGTAGTAATGTTACGATAGACGGGGATACCTTCGAGGTGGTTTAGGAATTCGTCTACCTCGGATCCTTACTGACGACTGACAACACCGTGAGCCGTGAAATTCGGAGGCGCATCATCAGCGGAAGTCAGGGCTACTACGGGCTCCAGAAGAAACAGCGGTCGAAAAAGATTCACCCACGCACCAAATGCACCATGTACAAACGCTAATTAGACCAGTGTTCCTCTACGCAGGCTTGTCCGCACTGAACGCATAAAAATTCTGCTCTTTTGATTTACACCACCATAACCATCGTATTTATGCAATCTTCCTATCTTACCCGACAGAAGGATGTTAAAATTACCTAAATGTCATTTTGAACTGTCAAAAAACCGCACGGCAGTGCCACACTGTGCGGGCAAAGAGAATTTCACCCGGGTGAATTCACCCCAATGAATTTCTCTTTGCGCGCTCAGTGCGGCACTGCGGTGCGATTTTTTGACAGTTCGAAATGTCATTTAGGATATTCAAACATCCTTCTATCATGTAGGATAAGAGGATTGCTAAAACACAATGGTTTTGGTGGTGTAAATCAAAAGAGCAGAATATCCATGCGTTCAGTGCGGACAAGCCTGCCTCTATGGACACGAGACATGGATCATGCTCGAGGAGGACCTGTGTTCGGCTATGTGCAGGAGAACAGTGTGCGGCGGAGAAGGATGAACCACGAGCTCGCTGCACTTTACGGAGAACCCAGCATCCAGAATTTGGCCAAAGCCGGAAGGATACGATGCGCAGGACAACATGAATGCCGGACAACCACCCTGCAAAGTTGGTGTTCGCGACAGATTCGGTTGGCACAAGAAGGCGTGGAGCGCAGAGAGCACGATGTGCGGATCAGGTTCAATAAGAGGAGCACGAGGCAACAGCTGCGGTCTACCAAAGATGCTGGTAGTTGTCGAACAGCTCGACGCGCTGATCAGCTACACGAGCGGGAAGACTACCATCAACAGGGACCTGAAACAGGGCCAGCTGAAAATCCGCTAGTCATTGGCTCTGACCAAGAAGGAGTAAAATGTCCTGGTCGAAGAGCGGAGTACGGCTGATGCAAACAGGGAGAAGCGGTCCAGTCAAATGGACAGCTTCCTCTTTGTTGGCAACGCGACGAGGCAGCATGAAACCTGTCGTGGAGACGCGGTCCAAGAATCGTCCGGCAGAAGCGCGTGAAAAGCCAAATAGGAAAAAGGGGACGGCCAGCGCGAGTAACCAGGCTTCCAAGTCGGTTGCGAAACTCACAAGAGGCAGGAAGACCAAGCTCCAAGAGGCCATCCCTAAGAGGAACAGTGGCCAACCCGACCAAGCGAAAGAGAATCTTTGGATTACGGTAGGAAAGAAGAAAGCTGTGAGAAAAGTGAAGTCAGCCCGCAAACGCAAACGGAGCGACGCGTTTGTCGTGTCAAGTGCTTTGAGCAAGCACATAAGTCTTGGGCCTCTTGGTCGTGTGAAGGCCCCGACCGGAGTAAGTTCTGCAGGAAGTGCGGAGCAGAAGGCAACATCGCCAGGGAGTGCAACTCGGCACCAAATTGTCTGATTCGCACGACGAACAAAGGCCACACGACGGACGGGCCCAAATGTCCAGTCACGCGAGGAGGTCAAAGTTGCAAACGATAATGCAGGTTACTCAACTAAACCTGAACCACTGTGAAGCACAACAGTTTCTGTGGCAGTCAGTCTCGTAGTCAAGTACAGACATCACCCTACTATCGGACCCATACCGCATCCCTCCCGATAACGGAAACTGGGTGGCGGATAAGGCCAAGCGGTGATCTGTACAAGGGGTCGTTTTCCAGTCCAGGAAATGATTTCCACGTCGCACAAGGGCTTCACAATAGCGAAGATCAACTGGGTGTTCTACTGCAGTCGTTATGTCCCTCACATGTAGCCGATAGACCAGTTCTCGTCTATGCTGGATTCATTAACAAGCGCAATAGTGGGATTGAGTCCCGTGGTCATCGGTGGAGACTTCAACGCCTGGGCGATTGAGTGGGGTAGCCACTTGACTAACGCGAGAGGCTGGGCTCTACTCGAAGCTATGGCTAGACTGAACGTGGATATCGCGAACGTAGGCGACAAAAAAAACCTACAGTAGGAATGAGTCCATCATTGATGTGACCTTCTGGAGCCCGGGTCTAAGCCATAGCTCAGACTGGAGGGTCAACGATGGATACACGCACAGTGACCATCGGGCGATTCGATACAGGGTGGAACGCGGAGGAAGATGGCCAAAGCCGAAGGTCATCGACCGTCATCGGGGATGTCTGACCTCGCGATTCGATAAGCCGGCATTTGTGAAGCGATTGCTTATGGAGGGTTACATCGATAATCTATCCAGCGATGATCTAGTCGGAACCCAAAGCCGTGCATGTGGCGCCGCGATGCTAAAGCGATCCCTACCCAGAAATGGACGTAAACCGGTGTACTGATGGTGTCCAGAAAGAGCTCCGCGCATCCTGCCTAAAAGCTAGAAGGAGAATGCAAAGAGCTCGCACCGATGAAGGTAGAATGGAGCAAATTGAGGCCTACAGGGCTGCTAAGCTGGCACTGAACAACGATATTAAGGCGCGTAAGCGGACTTGCTTCGAAAATCTCTGCCATGCAGCAAACACAACCCCTTGGGGTGATGCCTACAAGAGTAGTCATGACCAAAACGAAGGGCGCGACAGCACCCCTAGATCGCTCTCCCGAGATGCTGCAGAACATCGTGGAAACGCTGTTCACGCGCCATGATACAAGATCATGGGCCCCCGCCCCCTGTGGCCAAACCGGCCAAAGCGAGATCGCCCCGGCAACAAATGACGAGATCATCGCAATAAGTTGAACAAAGCTCCAGGTCCGGACGGTATCCCGACATTAGCCATCAAGACGGCCATCGAGGCTAAGCCTGACATGTTCAGAATGGCTATGCAGATGTGCCTAGACAGAGCCGAATTCCGGAGAGGTGGAAAAGGCAAAGAATGGTTCTACTGCCCAAACCCGGGAAGCCACCTGGCGATTCGTTAGCATACAGATCAATGTGCCTTCCGGACACTGCCGGGAAACTGTTGCAACGGATCATTCTGTTAAGGTCGATGATCTATTCCGTGAAACCCGATGACTCTGGCCTCTCGGATAACCAGTTCTGCTTCCGGAAGGGTCGATCGACGGTGCACGCTATTGGGGCTTAACCAAAACGGCCGGGATAGCGCTCCAAAGGAAGCGGACGAGAATCCGTTATTACGCGGTCGTCACGCTGGACGTAAATAATGTGTTCAACAGCGTCCAGCTGGTTCGCCATCGAGTGCGCCATGCACGTCCTGGGAGTCCCGGTTAGCCAATGCCGGATACTGGAGAGCTACTTCTAGAATAGGGTGCTAATCCATGACATCGAGGAAGGCGAGAGGAGCTATAACATCACCGCGAGGGTACCTCCAGTTAGTCTAGTGGTTAAGGCTATTGATCGCCAATCCGGAGACGGCGGGTTCGATTCCCGTTCTGGTCGAGAATTTTTTTTCGACTCCCTGGGCATAGTTGTATCATTGTGCTTGCCTCACTGTAGGATCGTAGCAATCTGTAATTCTGAGTATGACGTTGTTACCTAAATAAATAATCATTGTTATCCTAACCCACCAACAGTGAAGTCGCATCTCTACATTTGGCGGCGAGGAATAAATTTGACGGTGCGGAAAAAAAACTGAAATGAGAAGAAAGATTGAAAGCAACAACCCAACACCCAATCGAAAGGAGAAAAGTTCCCGATCACCCTTGACCAGATGAAAAGGAGAATGATAGAAGATAGACTAAACATAGAGGAAACAAAAATACGAGCCAGGATTGAACAGACTGTACACATTGAAGAAGTTCTGTACACTACGACATTCTGAAGATGGTAGCTGAACGATCCTGAAATTAAAGATGGTTGGGGCTGGATTAACCATGCGATGATTTTAACCAGAAACGACTGAATCCGATCGAATCATTATAAAACGGCCAGGTAACGGTACTTGGGAAAAAGATCATGGAAATCTGTGGAAATGACTATACTTGATCCCCACATTCCTATGGTAAGTCATTGATTGTTTTATATTTCGACCGTAGTGAGGTAGAACAGAAGCAGAATTTGCAGTAAGATAACTATACTCCAACTTATTGAAATGTCATAAAATGTTCTACATAGAACTTTGCTTTCTGCTACCGGTTATCAATCGCACATTATGGTCCATTTTTATTAACACAGTATATTAACTCAGGACTCAAAATTTATTATTATATGTTTGCTTTTGTGTTCAAGAAGCAATCATAAATTATGCAAAATTGTGAGTAATGAATCAAAAAAAAATGTGCCTTGATACATAAACATGCAGTTTGGTGGATATAATCATTCACAAACCAAGTTATTGTCTTTGGGAACAAAGATAGAGTAGAACTTCAATACAAGCAATTATTTATTCTGTGTAGAAATGAAATTGAAGTTGAAATTGAGACATATACAAGATCAAACTACATTCATTCAATTTGAACACGATTATAATAAAATGTATAGCTAGAGAACTAGAACCAAAGAATACACCATTGTGAATATTTCGGATTTTGAGTTTCCGATACACGAGTTCGATTTTAATTTCCTATTTGGCGAGAGATCAATGCTATGGGAAAAAAAACATGGACAAAGTAAACATGATGTGGACCTGGTGTAATGGTTGAAACCTTGGTTGAAACACGTACATTTCATGCCGAGAAACTGGGATCAAATGTATCTCCTTCCAAGTTAACCCTAGTATGATGTTGGGGTCAATATGACCCAGACAGGCACACTGATCATGCACTACGCCATCATGGTGCGTGAATTCAAACAACTTATACGGAATAGCCTAAGGCTAAGATATAAAAAAAAAGTTAAATAAGATTTGCATCGTGGAATATATTGACAAAGACAACGTTAGCCGGAAATACATATTTCTTACATGATACTTTTACTATTCATCAGGAATTGCACTATGCATAAGTTACCATTTACTAATTGAATTGATTTGTCGATCACCGTACTTGTATCTCTTGTATGAGATTAACATTGGTAAAGTAATGAAAAGACATTTGTAGAGCATAGTGATTTTTCATGTATCGCTGATACACGAATACCACGGAAAAAAAATAGTACGTTTTGATTCACGGTTTAAAAGGTTATCTAACCTATACTCGAAAGGTAGCAATGAGAATCCAAATACGTTTGTTAACTGATATTACGGTATGGTATATCTGAATATTTACAAATATATAATGCAGAACCAGAATAACTCTTATTATGATCGGACAAGATCGGAATGGTTCTCAGTTATTGTGAGGCAGGTGATTCCTGGAATCGACTACATAGAACAATTTGAGAAGATACCTGAATTTATAAACCAAGTAAATACGGAAAAACAGAGAAATGATATTTGTATCAGGGAAAAGATTAATATGACGGTGACGTTTGCAAGAAAAGTCTAGAATCTAGTGCGATCCCTGAGATTGAGTTAATGCCCTGAATTTGAATGACAGGCTACTGAACAACCTAGAGGCGATCCTCTGGTTATGAAAAATCCTGGAGGTGATCCTCAGGTTAACCTAGAGGCGATCCTCTGGTTAAGGGAAAATCCTGGAGGCGATCCTCAGGTGTAACCTAGAGGCGATCCTCTGGTTATGGAAAATCCTGGAGGCGATCCTCAGGTTAACCTAGAGGCGATCCTCTGGTTAAGGGAAAATCCTGGAGGCGATCCTCAGGTGTAACCGAGAGGCGATCCTCTGGTTATGGAAAATCCTGGAGGCGATCCTCAGGTTGACCTAGAGGCGATCCTCTGGTTATGAAAATCCTGGAGGCGATTCTTGGTATAACTTGGAGGCGATCCTCAAGTTATATAGAAAACCCAAGAAGCGATCCTTTGAAACAAGTGTAATTTATAGGCGATCCTTGCAGGATGATTCTACAAAGACGAACCACAGCAAAATTATCAAAGGTCAAGGCAGATTTCCGAAAAGAGGTGATAGAGTGTTCATAGAAATACTGTGAAATAAAATGAAGCAATAAGTGAGAGCAGTGAAGAAACTTTACCATGGCACACATGAAAATAATTGAAGAAATGGAGAAAGCAGGAACCACATGGAATTACAGTATCGACAAGAGAATTCTTTCTGAAATTTAACCTTTATGCTTATAAAAATAACTCACATGCCACTACTTTCAGATAAACGATGGGAATCGTATCTACCGCTAGCAGCGAATGATTGGGACATCTTATTCAAGTGACTTGCTACACCATACCATGCAAGAATTGGGTGTGCCCAGGGATGTTTACAAGAACTATTACAGAACGTGGTAGAAACATTGCGAGTATAAAACAAGGGAGGGATGTAGGATCGTAGCAATCTGTAATTCTGAGTATGACGTTGTTACCTAAATAAATAATCATTGTTATCCTAACCAACCAACAGTGAAGTCGCATCTCTACACTCACAATACACAAATTCATGCAATGACAGGCAGCCCTTCAAAACTGTGGAAGTGCTCAAAGCACTACGGACCACCTGTTCCGGGGGTAAAAGTCCACCAAACAGGTAACCCAATCCAAGGTGTCAGGCGACCCGTGCTGAGGGATGAATGGTTGAGGGGGTTTAAAAGATGCTCGATCTTTAACGGAGCCCGTAGCGTGGGTAGATCGCCTTTTTGGGTTGCGTAGCGGTGATAGATCTACCAAACCGAAATCTAGTGTCGTCCTATTTTTCAATTTTGGAATATGTGTTCTTGTAATTCAAGGAGTTATAGCATTTAGTCCTACTACTGGTGTTTTGGTGACTTCCAGTTTTTGAATAAAACTGAGTTTACCAACTTTATTTTGCATATAGTTAAAAACCTTACCATCTGAGGCTAAACTCAATGCAAAGGAAATCAAATTGGGTTAGGGATCCATGTATGTACTAACTCTTCGAAGACTGGAAAGTGCTAGTACGCAAGGAACATACTAGAATCCTTATTACTGAACACATGTTCCATTATTGGAATGATATTGCTGCTAATGTTAAAACCCGGGTCCTAAACTTCCTACTGGGGAGAATTTAGCAGTAAAACAAGGGTGATGCTAGGCTTCCGATGCATGGCCAATATCAGTACTCTTGTTTTGTTTTCTAAGAAAACAAAACAAAAACTTTATCAAAATCGATACTTTATTGCCCCTCAATGGCAATTGAGTAATGCGACATGCACTACACTAAGGATACGGGTAATGTCACAATAGATTTAAAAACTGGTCGCAGTGACAAACCCGAACAGGAAAAAAAAGAACACTAAGTTGAAGCGAGGCAGGCCAAGTCTCAGTGGGGACGTAGAATCATAAAGAAGAAGAAGAAGAAAATTCATTCATTTATCTGTTCAACATCAAATTCATGATAACACTGAATCGACAATTTGTCGCCATAATACTCGATTTGCAGCTGCAGCTCTCCAACGTCGGTCTCACCCATCGATCACCAGATCACTCTCCACCTGATCCACCCATCGTGCTCTCTGCACTCCACGCCTTCTTGTACCAACCGGATGGTTAGCAAACACCAACTTTGCAGAGTTGTTGTCCGGCACTCTTGCAACATGCCTCGCCCACCGTATCCGTCCAGCTTTAGCCACTTTCATGATGTTGGGTTCACCGTAGAGTGCAGCGAGCTCGTGGTTCATCCTTCTCCGCCACACACCGTTCTCCTGCACACCGCCGAAGATCGTCCTTAACACGCGTCGCTCGAAAACTCCGAGTGCTTGAAGGTCCTCCTCGAACATGGTCCATGTCTCGTGTCCATAGAGAACCACCGGTCTTATTAGCGTTTTGGACATGGTACATTTGGTGCGGGGGTGAACCTTTTTTGACCGCAGTTTCTTTTGGAGCCCGTACCCCGACTGTTGAGCACGGCTCGTCGCTAACACCTACCAGGATGATGTTGAATAGTAGGCAGGAAAGCCTGAGAGACGAACCAGCCAAGTGCTGAAAGTCTCTGAAATAAAGACAAATCAATCAATCAACCCATCACCTTGTCGTAGTCCCCGTCGAGATTCGAATGAACGGGATAGTTCGCTCGAAATCCTTACGCTGATTTGCACACCGACCATCGTTACTCTTATCAGTCTGGTAAGCTTCCCGGGAAAGCTGTTCTCGTTCGGAGCGACACGTTGATCTTCAAAACCGAGGCATACGGCGGGTCGATAGAGGAAGTGGAACTGAGTGCAACGCACGCAATTGGCATAGTGGAGGACGGGATGAGGTCAAGACAGTTGGCACTTTCGCACCACAAAACGAAGGTGGTGGTGGTAAACAACCGCAAGTCTGTACAACAGGCAGTGATTACCATAGGCGGATGGACGATCAACTCTAAGTGCTCACTGAAGCAATTGGGGGTCATGATCAACAACAAACTGAACTTCGGAAGCCACGTGGAATATTCCTGCGAAAGGGCAAGCATGGCCATAATGGCACTTTCAAAGATAATGTCAAATATCTCGGCAACAGTCTCGAGTAAGCGAAGCTGTTCTCTTTGACTGCCCACATTGTTGAAAGGATGTGTACGGGGGCGGGCAAGTGGGATTCCGATAATTCCACGGTCTCCCAAATCGTATTTGAGCCACAGAGAAAATGGCGGGCCGACCAACAGCATGTTTAGTTAGCCCCCCTCCACATCCGGGAGCTTGAGTCCAACAGGTAGTGTATATTACTAGTCAAGATTCAAGATTCTAGGGGAGAGAGAACATCTTAAGGCGATAAATAGCTGGTGGAACGAAAACCAATAGAGACTACTTATTTACGCCCATATCCTTTCGAAGTCATTCCTTACGGATGTACCGCAAAGGTAAGGAAGAGAGAATGAGTTTCTAGTGGGTCGAAAGAACCCACATAACCCGAGATGTGACCTCTTGAGTATCTGATCAGCAGATTCTCTCAATCTAGGAAAAAAATAAGTTCCGGTTGCTTCAGTCGCTGTCGTGATGGTCGCCGGTATCGTACATTGCACTAAGGGCCAGAATCGCAATCTAGCGGAACAAAATTAATTACTCCAAAACGAAGCATTTCTGACACATGGTATCTTCGACAAAGTTGCTTGACATCAGCAGGGGCATCTATTGATAAGAACGTAGTAGTTCGCAACTCGTCCGCATAGGTGGCGCCACCATCTAACTTCTTTGTTTTACGTTCTAGAGACTTGGCGTCTTCAGCAAAGTTGTTCATTTTGGTAAAATAAACAACTCTTTCTCAGACGTCAAAATTCCACAGCCTACTGTTTTCGAGTTATTTTAAAAATAAAATACATTCAATGAAAAACCAGTTTTTTTAAGCTTATTTTGACATTGTTACTAGAAACCATGTGAGTTTAATTTTTTTCCCAATGCAAATATGTCAAACCAAACACATTCTATGGAAATATATTCAATATTATCATTAAAAATTTGAAATTAAAATTCAAATTCGATAAAATAGTGTGAATTTCAAGCCTTAATATCTCACAAAGCGCAAAAAATCGCAACTTCAAATTTTCAGCAAATACGAATCAATACTAGGTGAACATACTGTCAAAAATTTGGAGAAGTATTTTTTGGTGTTTTTGAGATAATAGCTTTTTAGTAACACCATAAATATAAGTAGTGCCAGCGTGTAACTTTTTACTGTTACACATTGGAGAGTTTATGTCTTCGAGAAAGTTGTTCATTTTGACTAAATAAACAACTGTTTCTTAGACGTCAAAATTCCACGGCCTACTGTTTTCGAGTTATTGCATATTAACTAGATTTATCATATTGATAAAATTTGTCAATAAAACACATTTTGATGCAATAGTATGAACTATTTTTTTATTGTTTTTGATTTTACGATACATAGTAGGTCATGAAAATGTCAGTTTCGTGGAGCTCCAGTTTCACAATCTCTAGAGATTGATCAACGTCCTTTCCATCCAGGAACAAATCCACGAGCTCTCAGCAAGATATTTCGCGCTCTAAAATTTAAAATGATTGACAAAAAAGGTTAAGCTTAAAACATTTGGAAAATAACATGCAAAAAATTAAAAGTTACCTTGAGCCCTGCTGACAATAGTATACTGACATTTTCATGACCTACTATGTATCGTAAAAATTAAAACAATAAAAAAATAGTTCATACTATTGCATCAAAATGTGTTTTATTGACAAATTTTATCAATAAAAATCTAGTTTATATACAATAATTCGAAAACAGTAGGCCGTGGAATTTTGACGTCTAAGAAACAGTTGTTTAGTTATTCAAAATGAACAACTTTCTCGAAGACATAAACTCTCTAATGTGCAACAGTAAAAAGTTACACGCTGGCACTACTTATATTTATGGTGTTACTAAAAAGCTATTATCTCAAAAACACCAAAAAATACCTCTCCAAATTTTTGGCAGTATGTTCACCTAGTATTGCTTCGTATTTGCTGAAAATTTGAAGTTGCGATTTTTTGCGCTTTGTGAGATATTAAGGCTTGAAATTCACACTATTTTTTCGAATTTGTATTTTAATTTAAAATTTTTAATGATAATATTGAATATATTTCCATAGAATGTGTTTGGTTTGACATATTTGCATTGGGAAAAAATTTAAACTCACATGGTTTCTAGTAAAAATGTCAAAATAAGCTTAAAAACTGGTTTTTCATTGAATTTATTTTATTTTTAAAATAACTCGAAAACAGTAGGCTGTGGAATTTTGACGTCTGAGAGAATGTTGTTTATTTTGCCAAAATAAACAGCTTTGCCGAAGATGCCAAGTCTCTAGGACGTAAAACAAAGAAGTTAGATGGTGGCGCCACCTATGCGGACGATTTGCGAACTACTACGTTCTTAGCAATAGATGCCCCTGCTGATGTCAAGCAACTTTGTCGAAGATACTATGTGTCGGAAATGCTTCGTTTTGGAGTAATTAATTTTGTTCCGCTAGATTGCGATTCTGGCCCTTAGTGCATTGCATTATTGTTGACGGAAAGTTTTAGGGCCCAGTTTAACTATCACCAGGTACAAAATTGAGCCACTACTGTACACAAAATCGTCTGCTACCGTGCACAATATGGTGCAGCACAATTCAACGTCATTGTCGTCGTCTTGGATACGGGGTCACCAGTCCTAGTAGCTGCACTCCGCATTGCATTGAAGCGCGCGCTGCTGTCGGGACGGGAGACAATTTGCCATCGACCGAACGATGTAAGTGCAGTGCATCATCGCCATCGTCGCCGTCCGCCATCATCATAGCCGGAGAAGATAATAGAAGCCACGGAGTTCATCGTTGTTTTACTCGGAATGGAGTTCAGTAAGTTCAGTAGCATCAGCGATCGCATCAATGAATGACGATTTGCGTGCGCGCAACTTGCGATGTCAAAGGGGTGAACGTGCAGCTCTGCTTCCACCACGGCGCTGCACCGTAGCTACCGATGTGGATGTTGATTGAATGGATAGAGTAACATGAGTAGTGCGGCATCGCACCGATTGACGTGTGCCCGTGCCGTCAACGTCGTCTTCATGTTCGTCTTGATGGAAGATATCAGTTTTCATGAATCGGGTCGGTCGATGGAATTGATGGCAGATTTAGGTTCATGACCTACAACAATAAGAGCATAAATTTAGCTATTTAGCTATGTCGCATATTTATTGAGGGTGAAATGGGTCACCATTAAGGCTTAGAAACTGGGATAGAAAATAAGATTCTCGGAATCAGTGATATATGGAAGCCAACAGTGATGATATAAGTGAACAAAGTAAGAAGATCACAAAATATTGTCCATAACTTGTTGTAAATTACTTGCTTTCAATCATCGCTCTCCCATTTGAAGGCAGTCAAGTAGTTCTGCTGAATTGGAAAAGAACGATGCTTGCCCATCATATGCATGATATAAATTTCAGTACATTTCTTTAATTAAGTTCAAGCAGTGCAATTCAGTGATTTCTTGCTTGACTTGTACTCTCGAGTAGCAAAACATGTAGATATAGAAACGCTTACCAGGAGGTTCTATCTCAAGAGAAACATCTGACGTGCTGCACTACATCAGACACAGCAAACAATCAGTGCAATCAACCGATGCAGCGAAAATATCTCCTCCAAGAAACAACATCACTCTGTCATCGCCCCATCGCCATTTGTTCGTGATGTGTTATTATAGTTTACTTCGAACTGACAGGCACTGCCCATCCCAGGATAACGTAATTGAAAAATAAAACTCCAAGCCAGATTGGCTCTACCACTTCTGGTACGAGCGAGCGGGATTCTGAAGATGTTCAGTATATTTATCTCATCCTTCCGGCAATTGTTTGGGTGAAAGCAACACCATAGTAAACGTTACATGATACAACAGTGCAGCTGAGAGTGGCTAGCTGGAATGCACTCACCTAGATACCAATCAAGATGAATGACGGAAGATTGGCTTTATAATAGATTCTTTTGAACAGTCACTCAATTACAACAATATCCCTATCGCATAGGGATGTAGACTGCCTGCCACTTGCAACTCTCCATACCGCTACTGCACCGGGCATTTATTGTGGCTGCTGCTAGGTAAACAGGCAAGTCACTCTAATTTGCTTGCATCTATGCGATGGAACAATGAGAGGTTTGGTGGACAAAATGTGGAACATTAAGTATGGAAGACCCAAACTACTGTAAAAAGTAACAGTTGTAAGATATAAGAAAAATTATGAAAGGAAAATATGAATAAGATCAAAGGATAGAGAAAGAATATTTACGATAGAAGATGACGAAAGGGGGTAGAAGGCAACGAGCACATGATATGAGATACAAACTTTTGAATATGAAATACTTAAAATTATCCATTGTGCACGTAAACTCCTTCAGTGCAGTGTCTACTCGTTGTCCATTTAGCTGCTGTACTATGAGGAAACCGAGCTCAAATTGAGTTTGACGGACTTTTCAAAAGCTTGATTAATGGGCTGGCTGCCTATTACTGGACGGTGGCCGTTGGCGGTCGTCGGTCGGTTTCTATGCATTATACCTAGTGTAAGTATGCAAACAAGCCACCAGTCAGAGACAGTCAGTTTGTGTATCGATTTAAGTTACTGTGGGCATGATTAGCTTGGAGTGCACCCCGCATGCAAATTAGCTGGGATAATTGAGGTTGAGATGCAATCAACCCGCATTCGAATGCAATTGAGGGGAAAATATGTTGACATGCAGTGCATACTACAGAAGATGCACTTTATTTTGCGACTGGTTGAGCCGAGAGTGCAAATCAAAGGCATAATCTTCCGTTACATATTTAGATTTGGACGTCTTTTCTCTTTTGATGAAAAAACATTTTATAAATGTCAGTTTCTTGATTTTGACATTTATACAGCTTAGCTAAACTGCCTGTACATGTCAATGGTTGCTCCTTGCTTGATCTGATTAGAATTGCACTGAGATCCAACTGAATAATGACTGAAATACTTATTCTCAAAATGCAATTTAATCCTAGTAGGATGTTAGGGTTAACAGGACCCAGATGGACTCGTTGAACGTGACTACACCATTGTGATGCGCCTAGTGAATCGCTTCTCGTACTCCGGTCCTCGGGGATTGACGGACGGGACCTTACCTTCGGCTTTTGGCGACCGACGGGAGAACCTCGCTGACGAATTTCGCGCCAACCCTTCTATGGGGCTGGCAGCACCCTCTCAGAATCGAACGAAATTTTGTGGGCATAAACAATAGGTCTTTCTAAGCAATTTTGCATTTTTTGTTTTTCGAAATTTTTCAAGAGTAACATTTGAAGAGGGCCTAATTTTTGTTCATGGATTTTTTTTCAAATCGATGTAACTCAAAAATGACAAGATCTACAAAAAAGTGAAGTGAAAAAGTTTTTTAGAAAAATATCCAAAAAATAAAAAAATATTTCCTACATTGAAAAATAAAGGTTTTAAAAATTTAAATCGATATGTTTTTAAATCGATGATTTTTTTTTCTGGAGAAAGGTATTTCAATTACCTACATTTTCTCCGAACAATGTTGCTGTGACATATTTAAGGGAAAAAAGTTTTTCTAACAAAAACTTTTTTCATGTCTACATTGAGTGAATATTTTTCATCGTGTTTCGTGCCAACATGGCCATATCCCAAGCAACACGACTTGTTGCTGATCCAGTAACAGCAACCTTAGTGCAATTTATTCACTGTCCGTATTACGGACGACAGAACACAATTGCTTCTTCTTTGAAACCCAAAAAGCGCAGATTCTGAATTCTTATGCAACATAAACGAGGAGGAATGATAAAAAAGATGGGAAAGATTTTGTCCAGACTCGAACCATGGACACCAGGAGTATTATCTACTCATCTTACATACTATACCAAAAGCTCTGTGAGAGAATCGATGCTCAACTCACCATAAAAGCTACTAAAGTTACTTGTTACTTTATTGCACCTTCTTTGTCACAAGTTAGAGAACTGTCAAAATGAAAAGACGCTCAAGTTTTCTGTAACGCATATGGAACCTAATCTGAACAAACAAACCAGAGTTAGGTGTTTCATGCATGTTACATAACACATTTAATGTAAGGTGACTGTATTATCACTTGCGAGCAATATGTAAGCTCCGCCTCTACGAATCGATGTCAAACACGTGGTAATTTGTGATTTCTATGGAACAAAGCCGCAACTTTACGAATTTCGGAGTTTAAATGCAACTCAACTGACAAGATGGAAGTTTCGTGTGCTTCTAGTGCAACTCATTTAGACCAAAGCATAGAAAGCCACAATCTGCATGATGTTGCAGGTGCTGCTTGGGATATAGGTTCAGCAGCCTCTCATCAACCAATGAAACTTTATGGAAGTTGAAAAAATTGTTTAAGAAGCAACTTTGCATAATCTAACATTTATCTAGACTACCATTTGAAAAGGGCGTATTAGGGTGGCCCACACTTATATGAAAAACATAAAATTCGAAAAACTTTGTTGAAGTTGTGATCACCCGTAAGTGATCCGTCAGTGAGGCGAAGCATTGGGATTTCATTATTGATATTCGTTTACATTTATTGGAAAAACGACAATAATGTTTCACCTCACTTTACCTAGAGTATAAATTTTTAACAGGCTTCGGATCACTTTGCGGTCTTCGATAAAGTTGTTTGGCATATTGTCACCTACAAGAATAGCTAAGGTTTTTAATTATTTTTTTTTATTAATTAAACACTTGCAGCGCCACCTAGCGGCAAAAATCAAAAGCTTAAGATTTATACATATATTTGGCCAAGTTTTCCCATACAAACTTCATGCTCGTTGAGCGCCCCATTAGGGGCCATGCATAAATTACGTCGCGCTTTAGGAGGGGAGGTGGGTTTTGCAGAACGTGACGACCCATACAAACAATGGTGAGGTCCCATACACAAAGCGTGACATAGAGGAGAAGGGGGTTGAAGAAGGTCGAATTTTGCGTGACATAATTTGTGTATCACCCCTTAGACTAAATCGATTTCGCTCAAATGCTGAACGTAGCTTCTGGGAATCCAAAACAACTGATGCAGGAGGTACACAGATAAAAATAATGAGATTTACACGTCATGTAAACTTCATTTTACTCATGTAAACTTAATGTTATGATGGTATACATGATATATCATGTAAATTTGTGTTATATGTCATGTAAACTCTCAGAGTCATGCTGAATTACATGACATATAATGGAAGTTTACATGATATTTCATGAACTTTACATGACATGTCATGTAAACTTCTATGATATCCCACGCTCCAATTATGTGCATCATATGTCACAGAATTCTACACTCTTTTTTCGATCTGTGTAAGGCTCGGCATTTTTTTAATTTTATGTTTTTCATATAAGTGTGGGTCACTCCAATACGCCCTTTTCAAATGTTAGTCTTGATAAATATTAGATTATGCAAAGTTGCTTCTTAAACAATTTTTTGAACTTCCATAAAGTTTCATTGGTTGATGAGAGGCTGCTGAACCTATATATGGCCATGTTGGCACGAAACACGATGAAAAATATTCACTCAATGTAGACATGAAAAAAGTTACTGTTAGAAAAACTTTTTGTCACAGCAACATTGTTTGGAGAAAATGTAGGTAATTGAAATACCTTTCTCCAGAAGAAGCGCTACTATAATGGACGTGCGACTTCATTCGCGCCTCCGTTTGATTGCCTTCTGGAGGCGGGCCTTTGTTGGGCATACGGGTCGCGAACTCCAACAAAGGTTCCCCGATTCAGCGATGACGGTTGCCGAATGAAATTCAGAAAAACCAACCGTACGAAAAAAAACGCTGGGCGCTAAACGCGTCCAAAAGGAACTAATATTAGTTTTAAGCACTTTAAGTTTAATAAGATTTAATTTCCTTTATTCGTAGATAGTTAGGTAATTCAATAAAAATCAGCAGAAACCTAGAAATATCGGACCTCGGTCCACTAAAGAAAAAGAAATCACAAACACGTTTAACATCACTTTAAAATCTAGAAACTCACTCACTACTTTTACCTTCTACTAAAAATCCAATTTACACCGCAATTGACTTAATCAACTGCAACTCAAAGTAAACTCAAACTCAACTCAACCGTAACTTTAGATTGGATTAGACTCAACTCGCGCACTTCTGCATGCCAGCCGTACTCGTAGCGATATTACCGAGTTAGAATATCACTTGCGCCTCGAAACTGCGCCGCTTTTCAAAAGTCCCACTATTGAAATTGCTAACTATTATTCCAATCGCGCCAACTATTTCAGCATGGCGATTTTCATGCTCGAAAATGCAGTGCGACTGTCATCCGCCAAAAAGTATGTATGCGCCATGCGTATCATGCTATAAAAGCGCTTAACACGAAAGCTTTAACACAAACTATGACATACATGGGCATAAGTAACAGGCATGGACCGATTTTACAAACAAATGAAATATTTCAATATCGTTAACATAAATACAAAACAAAAATTTAAATAACTATTTATTTACTTTTCTTTTCGATTATAACTAAAAAACGCAAAACGTTACACCGAGACCAACGGCAACGACCCCAGCGAACAAAAAGAACTTGTGATTGAAAACTCGGTACGTGGAGCTGCCGATCTCTTAACTTCATTGGGAGCATCCGCATACTCGCCGATCTACTGAAGGACCGCGGGTTCGGCATCGTAGCGCTGCAGGAGATGTGTTGAATAGGATCCATAGTGCGAACGTTTAGAGGTAATCATACCATCTACCAAAGCTACGGCAAAACACACGAGCTGGGAACAGCTTTCATAGTGATGGGTCATATGCAGAGGTGCGTGATCGGTTGGTGGCCGATCGACGAAAGAATGTGCAGGTTGAGGATCAAGGGCCGATTCTTCAACTTCAGCATAATAAACGTACACAGTCCACACTCCGGAAGTACTGATGATGACAAGGACGGATTTTACACGCAGCTCGAACGCGAGTACGATCGCTGCCCAAGCCACGACGTCAAGATCATCATAGGAGATTTGAACGCTCAGGTAGGTCAGGAGGAGGAATTCAGACCGACGATTGGTAAGTTCAGCGCCCAGACGAACGAAAACGGCCTACGACTCATTGATTTCGCCGCCTCTAAAAATATGGCCATACACAGCCATACACACCTTTTACCAACACAGCCTCCCTTATCGTTACACCTGGAGATCACCACAGCAGACGGAATCTCAAATCGACCACGTTATGATTGATGGACGGAACTTCTCCGACATTATCGACTTCAGGACCTATCGTGGCGCCAAAATCGACTCCGACCACTATCTGGTGATGGTCAAACTGCGCCCAAAACTCTCCGTCATCAACAATGTACGGTACCGGCGACCGCCACGGTACAACCTAGAGCGACTGACTGAAGCAACCGGATGTTGCCTCAGCATACGCGCAGAATCTCGAAGCCGCGTTGCCAGACGAGGGCGAGCTCGATGAGGCCCTCTAGAGGACTACTGGAGTACAGTTCAAGCAGCCATCAACGACGCAGCCGAGAGCACCATCGGGTACGTGGAACGGAATCGACGGACAAATGGTTCGAGGAAGAGTGCCGAACGGTTTTGGAGGAGAAGAACGCAGCTTGCTGCAGCAAGGGATTCGACAGAACGTGGAACGTTACAAACAAAAGCGGAAACAGCAGACCCGCCTCTTTCGGTAGAAAAAGCGCTGCCAGGAAGAAGCAAAGTGTGAAGAAAAACTGCTGTGCCGTTCCCATGAAACACGGAAGCTCTATCAGAAGCTCAACGCATCCCGCAACGGCTTCGTGCCGCGAGCCGAAATATGCAAAGACGGAGGCCTCTTGACGGACGGACGTGAGGTGATCGAAAGGTGGAAGCAGCACTTCGATCAGCACCTGAACGGCGTGGAGAACGTAGGCACGGGAGCCCAAGGCAACAGAGGAAACGACGACGCCAGTGCAGCGGAGAACAGAAATGAACCAACTCCCACGCTGAGGGAAGTTGCCATTCATCAGCTCAAAACCAAGAAAGCAGCTGGTAAGGATGGTATCGCAGCTGAACTCATCAGGATGGGCCCAGAAAAGTTGGTCACCTGTCTGCATCGGCTGATACATAGGCAGGATCTGGGAAACCGAACGGCTACCGGAGGAGTGGAAGGAAGGGGTAATCTGCCCCATTCACAAGAAAGGCAACCATTTGGAATGTGAGAACTTCAGGGCGATCACTATTTTGAATGCTGCCTACAAAGTGCTAAATATCTCAGATCATCTTCCGTTGTCTGTCATCTAAAACGAATGAGTTCGTGGGAAGTTATCAAGCCGACGTCATCGACGGCCGGTCGACAACGGACCAGATCTTTACCGTACGGCAAATCCTCCAGAAATGCCAGGTCCCAACGCATCACATGTTCATCGACTTCAAATCGGCATACGATAGTATCGACCGCGCAGAGCTATGGAGAATCATGGACGAAAATGGCTTTCCTGGGAAGCTGACTAGACTGATTAAAGCAACGATGGACGGTGTGCAAAACTGCGTAAGGGTTTCGAGTGAACTATCCAGTTAATTCGAATCTCGCCGAGGACTGCGACAAGGTGATGGACTCTCATGCCTACTCTTCAACATCGCTCTGGAAGGTGTGATGCGACGAGCCGGGCTCAACATCCGGGGAACGATTTTCACAAAATCCGGTCAATTTGTGTGCTTTGCGGACGACATGGACATTATTGCCAGAACATTTGGAATGGTGGCAGAGTTGTACACTCGTCTGAAACGCGAAGCAGCAAAGGTTGGACTGAAGAGGAATGCCTCAAAAACAAAGTACATGCTGGTAGGCGGAACCGAACACGACCGGATCCGTCTGGGTAGTAATTCTACAATAGACGGGGATACTTTCGAGGTAGTGGAGGAATTCGTCTACCTTGGATCCTTACTGACGGCTGACAACAATGTGAGCCCTGAAATTCGAAGGCGCATCATCAGCGGAATTCGGGCCTAGCACGAACTCCAGAAGAAACTACGGTCGAAAAAGATTCACCCAAGCACCAAATGCACTATGTACAAAATACTAATAAGACCGGTGGTCCTCTACGGACACGAGACATGGACCATGCTCGAGGAGGACCTGCAAAAGTTCGGAGTTTTCGAGCGACGCGTGCTAAGGACGATCTTCGGCGGTGTGCGGGAGAACGGTGTGCGGCGGAGAAGGATGAACCACGAGCTCGCTGCACTTTACGGCGAACCCAGATGCCGGACAATAACCCTGTAAAGCTGGTGTTTACTACTGATCCGGTTGGCGCAAGAAGGCGTGGAGCGCATAGAGCACGCTGGGCATTGGGCGCGACCGAGGATGGAGAGCGGCAGCCACAAACCGAGTATTGTGGCACACTATTGTTGATTATGTCTTTTCTTTAATGTGATGTTGAACAAATAATTGAACGTATGTACGTCTGTTTGTCTGTGGTTCAATCGCACGCGATAAAATACGGTTGATAAGTTGTATGAACACCGACAAACCTGGCAAGAAATTTAAATTTAAAACCGTTTGAAAATCGCAACTTGTTCTGTCACTTTTATCTTTTGACAAAAGAAACCTCGAAGAAAATTTCATGAAACGGCGCTGATCCAGCTTATCGATGTAAATATCACATGCTCTCTTATTTCTATCTTATCAAAAGAAGAAATAATTAACTGTGGAGTGGAAATGTTCATCGGTTACTAAATAAAATTTCCAAACGCATAGGGAAGTGGAACCATATCGGCAGGGGTCCTATTTTGGGCACTTTTCTGCTATAACTCAGCCAATTCTGAACCAATTGACACAATTTTTGGAACGCGATGAGATGCGTATAGTGTCTAGCCGTGTACAAAATTTCAAGTCAATTGGTTTGGAATTGACTGAGTTATAGCGAAGAGTGCCCAAATCACCGGCCGCTGCCCAAGTGGTTCGTTACCCTATGATTTCATCGAATGAAACTGTTTTTCATGGTTCATAACGAAATGGCTTCTTATTTCGCAAAACATTGACTGAGTGTTATTACTTCGAAATGAGTAAAATAATTTGATAAGTTAAAGCTTCTTTACGCACGCACACATAAAGAAGAAGCTCTGTAAATCAACGCACAGATGGAGCTAGTGCTTTTAAGGAGCATCTGTTGCCAAGTAAAATTGAGAAATTTGTATGAGCTGGCACGTCGGTTTGTCGGTGTTATGAGCACTCGTGAGGTAATAATTTGCATCATTGCTTTTAATTCATAGGCTATTCCCTAAGGGGCTGTCCATTAATTACGTAAGGATTAATGGGGGGAGGGGGGTTTGAGAAATCTTACGCGCCATACAAAAATTTTTGGGTTGTCATACAAAAAATCTTACAAGGGGGGGGAGGGGGTGTCGAAAAATCGTAAAAATTCCCTTACGTAATTAATGGATAGCCCCTAAGAAGTTTTAACCTAATCTCCCTTTCTATATTTTTCTTCAGAAGACATTTGGTTTTGATGATCATTAGCGTGGTTCAAAATACCACATATCAAAAAGTTCGATGGGTACCCTTCTCATTTCGTTCTATATGACGACATAATGCTCTGGTCAAATTTTCAGCTAAATCCGTTAACATTTGGGCAGTGCTAAACTCAATTGAAGTTTTCATGGAAGTTAATATGGAAAACATCATTTTTTTGCATTTTTCTCGTGAGGGGCACTATTTATACTTAAATCACACCATCGATTATATAGAACTATAGTCTTATAAGTGCCGTAAAACTTTGTCGAAGACCACAAAAAATCATCCGAGCTTGTTAGAAAAGATATAACATGCAGACCATCTGGTGGTGCTTGACATTTAACATGATCATTGCCGTTTTAAGAATACTTTTATATGCGTTGCTAACTGCAGAAGGTCCTGGGTTCAATCCCTGGCTCGACTCTTTTCTTGTAAAATACAATCTATACCAAGTATATCAGCATTTCAACATTTTTCAATAAAGGGGAAATTACCTATTCTCGGTCGTTTTGTTCTCTTCGTCTTTGGGGGTTTTTTGAAACCTATTGAACTCGGAGTTGGTCTCAAATCCTTCCCAACTAAGCTGAATTATATGGCCAAGTTTCAGACAATGTGCAATGTGCAAGGCCAAGTTCAGGCAAGTTGATAAAGCTGAGCTCCTCTGTATGCTATAGTTCGATATAATACTTTAAACTTCAGATTGCTATCCTGGTATACCTGAAAAAGAAAGAGAAATAAAAATCGCTCTAATAAATAAATCTCATCAATGGGTATTGAAACTACGAGTGTAGTAATGAGCTAAATTTTTGTATGGTGAGAAGATATATTCTCCATTACTGCAATGAAAAGGTACAAAAAGCCACATGTATTATGTGGTATTATGATTCCTTGCCTAATGTAATGCTGCATGAACTAAACTTTAGGAAACTGTATTCTTGAGGAGGCAATAGATAGAGAAAACAACCACACAGTTGCTCAAAGTTTTGCTCAAGCTCACCATACACATCTTTAGCTCAGTACTTCACCGATCGTGTGCTATTGCAGTACATACAAATAAATCGATCGTAAAACCGTTGCCGAATGTACCGAGCTAGAGCACAGTAAATTCAAAGTTTGTCCTATAAATGACGCAACTTTTTTTTTGCATTGGTTATAGCGTTGGTTTACCAGTGCAAAATGTTCCTAATTAAAAATGCACACATCTCCGCTCCAATATGGAATATTTTATCTACCTGACTAAGTCAGCAGCCGAATAGCCCACGCCGCCAAAGATAATGTTTAGATTGAACCAAAGATAAGAAACAGAAGCTTAATAAGCTGTCCCCTCGGTCGAACAGCGCATTCATAATCTTGCAGCAGTACATCAGAAGCCCAGAAGCTGGTGACAGTGTTTCCCAAATTTGCGTGCCACCGCTCACTACGTTCGAGTTATTGTTTTCTTATTACGAAAAAAGTAAAAGGAATGAATGTAGTGATTTTTGTAAATTTACAAAAATGCATCTGTACAGGGGTAACCGTACCCGTGATCCGGGTGATGGTAAATCCCTGTCCTAAACCAATGCAAAACTACCACCGAGCACCGAACACGTTTGTTGTCATACTCCGTTGAACCGCGCGCATCTTTGTAGGAAACGTTTCCATTTTTACTCCGTGTTCCACCTTCCCAGGCTCCTTAAATCCACTGTCTATGATTTATTGGCCTTTTTTAGCATGTTTCGCGCATACCAGCCCAAACTTAACCTAAACCGCCGACGTCGCTACATCCAAAGCAGCATGTTTCGTGGCAGCCAGCGCCAGCGGGTTGTGCGCAATAAGATAATGAGCACACAGAAATGAATGAAGATGTTTATCGCGCGGAAGACTTGCCGGCTTTGGTGGCGGTATGTGGTTGCCGCCACTGATCTCTTTGAGTGTCGGGATGCAGCGACGATTGGTGGTGGCCGCAGTCGTGACATTTTGGCGAATTGGCACGGCCTGAGGAAGGATTGTCATCACCAGCGTTAACCTATGTTTCTACTGTTAGGCAGCTTGTTTTACTAACAGATGAATCTGTAAAATATTCGATGCGGACCGGCTCAAACGCATTCAAGCGCGGTCACACTACTGTTCATTGATCGACCGGGATCGCGGCGCAAGCACAACGTAAGCTTATGTAACTCATCTCCAAAGGGAAAATAAATACAAAAGCACAATACGCCCACCCACCCAGATGGCGACCGATGCGGCGATGGCGGCGTTGCTGTCTCTAACTGCTCTGAAACAAAACGTTCCGTGCGGATTGTGCAACAACACGCTACGTCAATTTTTACTTCTGTTTGTTGTGATTGTGGGGAGATCTGGCCGGACGGCCGCTCCTGTCTGTCGACACGCACGCGACTGACTGTTGGAAATGTAGGTATGCGGTCTGAATGCGCGTAGGAAGTTGACTGATGGCCGTACTACTGCGGCCGCCGTTCGATGGCGCTATGTCGTTCTGCTGTGTGTAGTATCTTTTTACTTTGAGAACCGTTTAAGGTTTCGACAGCGAGATGCAAATGCATTCCATTAACGAAAACATTATCGTTTAACTCTCATAGACAGCCTAAGCTATCTGAGATACCTGAGCTCCTTTTGGACCCCGATCATGTTCACCTAGATCTATTTGTTATATCATATGGAATTATATGGACGGGCTTCGTGAAATTCCTGAGTTCTATCCCGAACCATTCCCTTTCCTTCTACTTCATATCTTTCTATCTACTTTCTCTACTCTATATGTATATGTATGTATATAACTCATGTTCATAGCCACAAACGGGTTGAAATGGTCATTATTTTATCTGTATTAAGGTACACCGGGGCAAGCTGAAACAGGTGGGGCAAGATGAAACACGAAGTTTTGAAATAGATTTCAATACAATTTGGAAATTTGTCCTTCGCTAAAAGATTGTTTGAATCAACAACTATGTGTTATGGCAATCAAACTGTTTATCATCATTAGAAAATATCATGTAAACCCACTGTTTCATCTTGCCCCACCCGTTTCAACTTGCCCCGGTGTACCTTAACGAGATTTTTAGCCCTAGGCTAGTTCATCTCGGGACCCACGCTGTACTTTCCTTCCGAAGAAAGAGCTCTCATTTTGCGAGTTTGTCGGGAGTGGGATTCGATCCCAGGCCCTTGGCGTGAGAGTCACGTGTTTTGACCATCATTCCAGGTCCGCTCCATAAATGGTCAACTACCTTTTCTTTAACCCTCTAATACCCAACCCCGCCTTTAGACGGGGTATAGTTTGAGCATTTTTGTAATTTTTGTTTCCTGGAAAATCTTTTTTTTTTTTTATATTTTTGGCTGATATTTATGACTGTTTTGTATATCTTAAAATGGTTTTTGGTGTATTTTAAAGCGTATTTACATTTTTTTTAAATCATTAAAAAATTTATGTTTTAGTCACCTTTTAGAAGTCATTATTTATTTTGTATTGAATCGCTATAATTTCCATATTTTAAATTTTTCCCAAATCATTCTATCCTAGTTTAATAGTTTAAGCGAATCGAATACACTTTAAAATTGTTTTCCTTAAAATTACACAGGAAATAAAATTTTCTATAAAAAAAATTTAAATAAATTTTTTTCAACAATTATCATAAAATCTCAGAATGCTTTTATCTAAAAAAATCCGTACCCCAAATAGGCTTACAGGAAAAATATAAAAGTGTGGGGATGTTCAAAAATAAAAATTAGAAAAATCAAAAACTGAAATTCACGAAATAGAGAATTAAAACGAATCATCTTCCAAAACATGTTTAAATCGATTTTAGATGCCGAAAAATGATATTTAGATCAAAATCAAAAATTTGGGTATTAGAGGGTTAACTTTTCATAACAGTGCCACACTACCTTATCATACTTCCGCAGTTACTAAGCAAATTGCGGCATCAGCAGTATAACCTTTCAGTTTTTTTTTGTCCAGGTATCCCTTTGGAATGCATATCTGTCCAGACAGTTGAAAGTTTCTCCCGGTGTTCTCCTGAGATTCTTTCAGGAATTCCTCCACGAATTTTCTCAAAAGATACCGTAAAATATTTCTCAAAAGATACCGTAAACCGGGGTCAAATTTAACAGACGTTTTAAGATTATATAAAGTATACTTTGAATTGTTTCCATGCCAGTAAAGCTCAGCTTATTGGACGCAGTGGCTTAATTTCCCCAACAGGGGAGGACAAAATGCCAGTATCGTGATGCTGCAATCAGATACGATACGATGTTTGGAAAGAAACTAGCGTGCCTGTACAGTTATCGCACTACCTAAGGAAAACAACTTCTACAAAAATAATAAGAAGACCGACGAATGTCATCGATACGTCAAACGATAGATTTGTTCTCTTTTTTTTTTTTTTTTTTTTATCCAATTTATTTATTAAAGGCTCGCTTGTTTAATTGAAAACTCTACTGAGCCGAGAGTCGCAAAGAATAATTTGTTATTCTAAAATACAATTCATGTAAAAGAAAACACTAATAATGGGTTCGGCGAGCGCATTTCTTCCTAGGTGTAGATCCGGAACTAGAATCCGACCTAGAAGCGAATTGGGCACGACGCTGAGCGGCCTGTGGATTCGTCATCGCTTCCTGGATAGCCTTTGCTACTTCTTCCAATGCCTTTATACCTTCTTTCCGGCGCACTTCTTTGTCTGCATCAGCTGCGGTTTCACAAACGATTGTTTCCCATTGCTGCTCTTCCGCCAGGTCCGTAGGCTGCTCCGTAATTTCTTCTTCCAGAATCTCAATAATTTCACTTTCTGCTACTGTTTCCGAAGACAATTCCTCAGTCACTTTCCCAGATACTACGGCTGCGTATGATTGCGAACTTGATGGTTCCTGTAGTCGCTTGTTCCGAATTGCACGCTGTGGGCAAGATTCCCGTCGGTGCCCCGTTTGTTGACACGAAAAACAAGTGTCCTTGAGTCCACTATAAAAAATCCTACCCTTCCGATTAAGTACTTCGATCGACGGCGGTATCTCCTGCTTCACGTCGATGTACACACCGCGAACACCGGTGAACATATGATCCAGTCCCAAATCCGCTGGGAATTTTTCGCGTATCACACGATCCACATGTCCGTACGCTCCTAGCACCAGTGCAAGATCATTGTCGTTCAATTCCGGCGGCAGATCAAACACGCGAACGTATTGCATGTTGGTACCAGCCATACACATACGTACCACGATAGATTCACCATTTGTGTAGGTAAATTTTCGCGGCTCCGAGTTCCTTTTTAACGCATCCATCATTGCTTCCAAGTTAACAAACTTGACAAATAGTGACCGGTCGTTTGCTGTTTTGTATGCCGTCTCCATAAGCATTGGATCTGCATCCAACTGCTTAATGAATTGAGCAATTTCTTCCAACGACGGTCGGCGGCTGCCGGGTGGGAACCGAAATTGTGCCGTGTTTACAATGTCACTCATTTCGATTATGCGGTGCTAGCTTCGACGACACAAAAAAGCACCAACTTTTCGAAGCCAAAGCGAGCAAACGAGAACAAAGCGCGCTTGATAACACTGCTGAGACAACAGCGGAGGACAAAGCAAAACCGAGTAGCAAAGAGCACACAGGCTTCCGTCTATACTCGACGACCGCTGCGGCAGAACTGAGATTTGTTCTCATACTTGACAGGAAAAATATAAAATCTGAGCCAAACCCACTTTTACTTTTACCCATAACTGTACCAGTTATGGACATATTTGTTAATTTCGGTTTCACTTCGCACTATTTACATGCATTCCTTATGGGATTTGCCATAACTGGTACACTATGGCGAAATAGGGTACAAGGAAGCCGAAATTTTAAGGAAAATATTTTTTTTCTATCATAATTTGAGCAAAATGGGAAGTTTGAATGAGTGCTATTATCTTTTATGAACGTGATCTTTCGTTCACATATTTTTTCTTGTTGATTTGCTCCGTTAAATGTTGAAAATCAACTATGGCGAATTTGAGGTACTATAGCCATAACTGGTACACTGAGGCTATACAAAGGCGGATAACTAAGTGATATCACTTTGATAATAAACTATGTTATCGGTATTATCATTTTCATTTTGTTATCATCTTTTCCAATTGATGATAATCAGATGATAACAAATTTAGTTATCAATAATTTTGGTCTATCGCGATAATAGAAAAATGCTAAATGATAACATAATACAGTTATGTTCCGATTTTATCACGCCCTCCGCGCGTCAGTCCTTCATTTTTCATTAATTTACTGTTACATTTGAATGCAAGTGTTTCCCCTTTTCTTCAAGATGAATGCTGAAGGTGCGTTTTGCAACTTTAAAAATATTGGAACTGCGAATAGGTTTTGAGGAATATTTAAAAGCATTTTTGAAAAGGGGCGTGATAAAATTGGAACAATACTGTATAATATGTAATCTGTTTCCAAACGCACATTTCAAAGCTTTCCCAAAACTGAAAGTCTGGTGGACCTCGAATCCAGGGATGCCAGATGATTTTTTTGAAAAATCTGTATCGCTATTTCCAAAAATCTGTATCTCAAACAAAATGTGGGTGAATAATCTGTATCCCATACAAAAATAAAAAGCTCCTCTAGCTCAAAAATCTGTATTTCATTTAAAATGAAATCTGTACAGATGCTCAAAAATCTGTATAATACAGATAAATCTGTATATATGGCATCCCTGCTCGAATCTAAAAATAGATTCCACTGCGACCGATAATCATTCGATCAGGGTTCGAGACCCGCTGGGCGCAATAGTTGAAAACATGGGTAATAATTATAAGACCCTTTTTCCACTGCTAGCTATGTCGATAAAGTAGATTTTTACTATTTTGGTCGATAAAATAGTTCTAAAACAAAATGTTAACAAATCATATTATCAATCAGCAGTACTTTTCATATTGATAACTAAATGAAATATTGAATCAAATATGATATAATACAATTAGTTATCAACTTGAACTCAATAATAACTTAAGGAGGGGTTTTCGACGATAAATGTTACCTTTTCCATTATTTGACACTCACATTTCGTAAATAGCAGCGAATGATGAACCAATATATATAGAATTTCAGTCGTATTTATTGAGAAAATCTTCTGCAAAATTCCTAAAAGATTCCTCCAGGCGTTTCTCTATAAGTATTCCTTTAAAGATTGAAACGAAATTGTTCAGACCTTTCTTCAAGGATTCGCTCAGAATATCTTCCTGTGATAATTATTAAAGAAATTCTTACATCAATACCTGCAGAGGGTTCTCCAATTATTCCATTATTTTCTTTCAAAGCTTCGATCTTTGATTTTTTTTTTCAGAATCCTAGAGGAATTCATTGAAGAACTCTAATTATTACTCTACATTTTTTTTACGTTTCTACAGAATTATATAAATTGTATAAGAAATTCTTCTATTTTTTTCAGGGGCACTTCGTAATAATCCACAAATTTCTCCAGCTCCTTGATATTACTTCTAGGGTCCCTCCAGCAATTTTTTTATGAATCTAAAGAAGTTTCGTCAGTAATTCTCGCAGGCATTCATTCTGGAATTTCTGCAAAGATAACTTCAGAAATTGGTCTAGGAATTTTTGTTCAGGAATCCGTCTTAAATTCCATGGATTTATTTTTTGGGACACCTTTAGACAACCCTCCAGGGACTTCTAAAGGATTTTTTAATTAGGCGGATACAAATTTTATTTTGACTTTTTGTCCCCCCCCCCCCTTCAAAAATTTTTGGTTGGATTTTGCTTTTTGAGGGGGCAGATGAAAAAATATTTATCAAAATATCGGGAGGTGCTAAAAACTCTTCAACAAATCCGATGAGTTTTTAATATTTTTCACTTTTCAGAAAAAGTGCTTTATTATTTTTATGCCCCCTCCCTCGACCAGCCAAAGAGTGCTGGGACAAAATGTAAAATAAATAATTTTAACGGCCTTATTCTTCTAGTAATTGTTTGAGCAATTACTGAAGGGACTTCTACAAAAAAAATCGCAGAAATATTTCAAGCAATTCCTGTACGAATTTCTGAAGGAATCCCAGGAGATGTATCTGACGGAACCTCAGGAGCAATTTCTTAAAAAGTGCCTGTAGAAATTTGTGGGCTTTCGTGGCTGAGCGGTTAGCGGCGTCAGTCATTTAGGTGTCTCGTAAGCCTCGGAGAATGGGTTCGATTCCCGCTCCAGTCGGAGAAAATTTTTCGTCAAACGAAAATTTCTACATTAGGCCACTGGGTGTTATATGTGTTGTCCGTTGTCTAATGTTAGTAATGTTCAGTCTGTGCGGCCTTTGACCGAAGACGGTGTAATTGTCTTTAAAAAGAATCGTTTGGAAGAATTTCCGAAGGAATATGCAGGATTTGTAAATAAATTCTTAAAAGAACATCAGAAATATTCAATGAAAAAGCTTTTGTAGAAATTCCTTGCAGAATTCCTGATGAAATCCTCAAAATTCTGAAGAAGTCTTTGGAGAAATTTTCGAACGAATCTCTATGAACGAAACTTAATAAGGAATCCGAGCAGGAATTTCTGAAGAGATATCCAGTAAAACCCTTGTAAAAACCTCACAAAATACTCTTGAATGAATCTTTAGAGGAATATGTGAACAAACCCCAAAATCTTTAAGAAATCCCAGGATGAATTTCTGAAGAACTTCATGTAGAAATTCTAGGAGAAATTCCACCCTTGAATGAACTTATTGAAATGTTTATTGATGTTTATTTTTATTTCATGAAAAAAATCTTTAATGAAATTCTTAGCGGATTGCAATACTTTTATCCTAGAGCGACCTGTGGACGTATTCCTGAAAAAAATCTTTAGGAAAATCTGATAAAAAAAATCTTATATAAGCTTTTATAAGGATTCCCAGCACAGATAAATGTATATTTATAACGGAATTCTTGTAGCAAATCCTAGATATACATATACATACATACATACATTTATTTGTTCAACATCATTAAGACAAAACATAATCAACAATAGTACGCCACAATACTCGGTTTGTGGCTGCCGCTCTCCATCCTCGGTCGCGCCCAATACTCGCCAAGTCACGCTCCACCTGGTCCGCCCATCGTGCTCTCTGCGCTCCACGCCTTCTTGTGCCAACCGGATCCGTTGCAAACACCAGCTTTGCAGGGTTGTTGTCCGGCATTCTTGCAACATGCCCTGCCCACCGTATCCTTCCGGCTTTGGCCACCTTCTGGATGCTGGGTTCGCCGTAAAGTGCAGCGAGCTCGTGGTTCATCCTTCTCCGCCACACACCGTTCTCCTGCACACCGCCGAAGATCGTTCTTAGCACGCGTCGCTCGAAAACTCCGAGTGCTTGCAGGTCCTCCTCGAGCATCGTCCATGTCTCGTGTCCGTAGAGAACCACCGGTCTTATTAACGTCTTGTACATGGTGCATTTGGTGCGTGGGTGAATCTTTTTCGACCGCAGTTTCTTCTGGAGCCCGTAGTAGACCCGACTTCCGCTGATGATGCGCCTCCGAATTTCTCGGCTCATGTTGTTGTCAGCCGTCAGTAAGGATCCGAGGTAGACGAATTCCTCCACCACCTCGAAAGTATCCCCGTCTATCGTAACATTACTACCCAGACGGATCCGGTCCTGCTCGGTTCCGCCTACCAGCATGTACTTTGTTTTTGAGGCATTCACCACCAATCCGACCTTTGCTGCTTCGCGTTTCAGGCGGGTGTACAGTTCTGCCACCGTTCCAAATGTTCTAGCGATAATGTCCATATCGTCCGCAAAGCACACAAATTGACCGGATTTTGTGAAAATCGTTCCCCGGCTGTTGAGCCCGGCTCGTCGCATCACACCTTCCAGAGCGATGTTGAAGAGTAGACATGAGAGTCCGTCACCTTGTCGCAGTCCCCGGCGAGATACGAATGAACTAGATAGTTCACCCGAAACCCTTACGCAGTTTTGCACACCGTCCATCGTTGCTTTAATCAGTCTAGTCAGCTTCCCAGGAAAGCCGTTTTCATCCATGATTCTCCATAGCTCTGCGCGGTCGATACTATCGTATGCCGCTTTGAAGTCGATGAACAGGTGGTGCGTTGGGACCTGGTATTCACGGCCTTTCTGGAGGATTTGCCGTACGGTAAAGATCTGGTCCGTTGTCGACCGGCCGTCGATGAAGCCGGCTTGATAACTTCCCACGAACTCATTTGTTTTAGGTGACAGATGACGGAAGATGATCTGGAATAGCACTTTGTAGGCAGCATTCAAAATAGTGATCGCCCTGAAGTTCTCACATTCCAAATGGTCGCCTTTCTTGTGAATGGGGCAGATTACCCCTTCCTTCCACTCCTCCGGTAGCTGTTCGGTTTCCCAGATCCTGACTATCAGCCAATGCAGACAGGTGGCCAACTTTTCTGGGCCCATCTTGATGAGTTCAGCTGCGATACCATCCTTACCAGCTGCTTTGTTAGTTTTGAGCTGGTGAATGGCATCCTTAACTTCCCTCAGCGTGGGAGTTGGTTCATTTCCGTCCTCCGCTGCACTGGCGTCGTCGTTTCCTCCGTTGCCGTGGGCTCTCGTGCCTACGTTCTCCACGCCATTCAGGTGCTGATCGAAGTGCTGCTTCCACCTTTCGATCACCTCACGTCCGTCCGTCAAGAGGCCTCCGTCTTTATCCCTGCATATTTCGGCTCGCGGCACGAAGCCGTTGCGGGATGCGTTGAGCTTCTGATAGAACTTCCGTGTTTCTTGGGAACGGCACAGCAGTTCCATTTCTTCACACTCCGCTTCTTCCAGGCAGCGATTTTTCTCCCGAAAGAGGCGGGTCTGCTGTTTCCGCTTCTGTTTGTAACGGTCCACGTTCTGTCGAGTCCCTTGCTGCAGCATTACCGCCCTCGCTGCGTTCTTCTCCTCCAAAACTGTTCTGCACTCTTCGTCGAACCATTCGTTCCGTCGATTCCGTTCCACGTACCCGATGGTGCTCTCGGCTGCGTCGTTGATGGCTGCTTTCACTGTACTCCAGCAGTCCTCTAGAGGGGCCTCATCGAGCTCGCCCTCGTCTGGCAACGCGGCTTCGAGATTCGAGATTCTGCGCGTATGCTGAGGCGACATCCGGTTGCTTCAGTCGCTCTAGGTTGTACCGTGGCGGTCGCCGGTACCGTACATTGTTGATGACGGAGAGTTTTGGGCGCAGTTTGACCATCACCAGATAGTGGTCGGAGTCGATGTTGGCGCCACGATAGGTCCTGACGTCGATAATGTCGGAGAAGTGCCGTCCGTCAATCAGAACATGGTCGATTTGAGATTCCGTCTGCTGTGGTGATCTCCAGGTGTAACGATAAGGGAGGCTGTATTGGAAAAAGGTGCTACGTATGGCCATATTTTTGGAGGCGGCGAAATCAATGAGTCGTAGGCCGTTTTCGTTCGTTTGCTGGTGGGCGCTAAACTTACCAATCGTCGGTCTGAATTCCTCCTCCTGGCCCACCTGAGCGCTCAAATCTCCTATGATGATCTTGACGTCGTGGCTTGGGCAGCGATCGTACTCGCGTTCGAGCTGCGCGTAAAATGCGTCCTTGTCATCATCAGTACTTCCGGAGTGTGAGCTGTGCACGTTTATTATGCTGAAGTTGAAAAATCGGCCCTTGATCCTCAACCTGCACATTCTTTCGTCGATCGGCCACCAACCGATCACGCGCCTCTGCATATCAGACATCACGATGAAAGCTGTTCCCAGCTCGCGTGTGTTGCCGCAGCTTTGGTAGATGTTATGATTACCTCTAAACGTTCGCACCATGGATCCTGTCCAACACACCTCCTGCAGCGCTACGATGCCGAACCCGCGGTCCTTCAGTAGATCGGCGAGTATGCGGGTGCTCCCAATGAAGTTGAGAGATCGGCAGTTCCACGTACCGAGTTTCCAATCGCAAGTCCTTTTTGTTCGCTGGGGTCGTTGCTGTTGGTCTCGGTTCGTATTATTCTGTTGCTGATTTTCCGTTACAATGTTTTTTTACGGCTGGCTCGTAGGGCCTGACACCAACCCCCTACTTTCCGGAGGACCATAGTGCACAGTTGAGCTTAGAGTCCTTCCCTGGCACTCGGACGTAGATCAGCCGCCCCTAACATGGGGATCAGACGCTGTTGTGAGCCGCTCCTCCTGGAGAACAGACGCTCAGGTTTTCCGAAGCAAACCCCCCTCTTCCCTGTCAGCCTACGACCAAAGTTCCCACCGGGGTTGGTTACCCGATCTTCCCTAAGGTTGCTCATAGTTTCCGGCCGGTACCGCGTGGAGGTAGGGATAGGAGTTGCTGGGCAGAGGCTAGTGGATCACAATGGGATCTGAATTGCGCAGCATACCCAGCCTTTACCGTGCCAAATCCTAGATATGTCTGAAGCAATTCCTGTACGAATCTCTGAAGGAATTCAGAATATTTCTGAAGGAACTTCAGTAGCATTTTTTTAAAAAGCCCTTGTAGAAGTTTGCGGGTTTTTAAATAAATATTTAAAGGAACATCAGGAAAAAAAAACAGTAGAAGAACTTTTAAAGGAATTTCTTGCAGAATTTCTGGCGAGATTCTCAAAATTCTGAAGAAGTCTTTAAAGGGATTTTCTAACGAATCTCTGAACGAAACTTAATGCCTTAATAAGGAATCCAAGCAGGAATTTCTGAAAGAATACCTGAAGGGATTTCTAGTGATATATCCAGTAGAGCCCCTGTAGAAACCTCACAAAGTACTCTTGAATGAATCTCAAGAGGAATATTTGAAAAAAATTATAAATTATTTAAGAAAATCCAGGACGATTTTCTGAAGAACTTCCTGAAGAAATTCCAGAAGAAAATCTACCCTGATAGAACTTATAGAAAAGTTTGCTGTATTTCTTGGAAATTCCTGGAAAAAATCGTTAATAAAATTCTTGGGGGATTTATATACTTTCATCCTGGAGAATTTGTAGACGTATTTCTGTAAAAATTTCAAGAGTTCAAATTTTTTTAAGTCAATAATGGCGCCGGCCACGTCCTTACGGTCATCGGGAAAGGGAAGGAATATTAGTTCGACAACCGTTGTTACTAGAAACCGTGGAATCCACAGCATCCCCACATTTGTCTCGGGAAGGAGTATTTGTTAGTAGGGTAGGGTAAGGTGTGGATCTTGGAGGCACCTTTGGTAGCTGATATGATCCACTAGTTATATGAAAATACACGACACGGCGTTCATCCCGATTATGATTTATTTGGTCGCGATAGTAAGGGTAATGCACATACGTCAACGATCGTGACCGTGAAAACCGACTGATCAGTACGCTGATCGTGTATATATTTGTAAATAGTTTGAATGTTGTAAATAGTTGTAATTTGTAAATAGTATCTAGGATTAAGCTGACCTGAACTGAACAAAACACACCAATGAACTTGTAACCCGTCACCACATTTAAACCCAACACTGTACACTGTACCCAAAGAAACTCATCCCATTGAATTGTTAAGGAACACCAAACACCTAAATAGCCAGTACAATATAGACACCCAAAGCGATCGGTAGCGTGTTCTTTCATTTCATCCCGTCCTCGCGCAATAAAATCAAGTAGTGCAGTGCAAACCCCATCAACCAAATTCTTTTCTCTATCCGAACTGTATCTGCGGTAGTGGCCAAAGGTGGCAATAATCAACCCCGTCGGTCGATCGTCACACATGCGTGCGTGAATGCACTGTGAAGAGGTGGGAACTGGTACCGTGAAGCGTGCCGAAGGTGTGAATAGTGCCTAGAGTTTGTGCTATAAGGATCGGAGAAGCGATCCTAGTGGGGAAATCCAACGTTCCCGTGATTTGGTGCGCCGCTTTTGTTACAGCGGGCAAGAAAAACCTCCGGTGGCCGGCAATAGAGCTCCACGCTCGAACACCGATTTTCCCACGAAAATTATCGCGCGCTTCTGATTCCGTATTCAATATTCGCGTCCCCATCTACCTACCGAGAAAACCAACCGACTCACGGAAATAATCGCGAGTTTCCCACAGTATTGAACTTAGAATGTACGGAGAATAAACTTTCAAGCTTAGATAGCTATTTTCGAATTATGTATTTTACTAAAAGTAGTCCTATGTGTTACCTGTGATCGACAGCCGTTGAGGTAATTAAGAAAATTATTTAAAATTTGTTCAATGATTGTTGACAACTCCAATCACTTTCTTTTAACATTTTTATCGCTTCAATATTAGGCCAGCACCAGAGCTACAAGATTTGCAGATATTACAGACTCCAGGAGTCCGCATTAGCAAAATTATTCCAACTTCTTCTAGTATGTAAAGGAAAAAAAAACTCGGAATGGTCTCACCCAGTTCCATGCCGTCGGATGATCGCAACCACTCCTTGATTCCTTCATTTTTTGCAATACTGTTCGCTACCAAATGTGCATCCATTTTTATCACTTCACGAGGACAATGTGCACCTGCCCCAAACACGTGTCACTTTTTCCTTCGAACAATGCAACGCGACCGAGATTTTCATTGCAACTGCCACAAACACGCGTCATTCTTCACTTTTTCCTTTGAACAATGCCACCCGATCGCGATCCCCATCGCAACTGCCCCAAACACGCGTCATTTTTTATTTTTATCTTCGAACAATTGTAAGAGCATAGGAGGATTACATAAAGTTGATGTTATTATATTCAAGAAGGCGGTATAAAAATGTGTACTGGGACCAGGAATGCCAGATGATTTTTTGAAAAATCTGTATCGCTATTTTCAAAAATCTGTATCCTATACAAAAATAAAATAGCCCCTCTTGTTCAAAAATCTGTATTCCATATAAAACAAAATCTGTACGGATGCTCTAAAATCTGTATAATACAGATAAATCTGTAAATATGGCATCCCTGACAGGGACACTAATGAGAAAGTTAATTTTTCTTACAATTCGGGGAAGAATTCACACTATAGATAATACAAAAAAGTTTTCCACCCTTCCATCACAAAAGCGTCTTTTTCTTACATGATTTCGAATCGTGGTGCAAACAAAAAAGTAAACAACAGGAAGGCAATTTTCTTATGCTGGCGAAAAAAAAAATTAAAAAAAAAATCAAAGAGATGGTCCCGGGAAAATCAGCGGAAAAAGAAATATCTTGACGGAATGTACGGGAAAAACTTTGGTAGAAATTTCTGGCTAAATCCCAGAGAAAAACTGGAAGAAATCCTTGGGAGAAATTGTGGAAGAAATTCCAGAAAAACTTTTGCTAAGTGATATTGCAAAGAACAAACTGCAGAAACCCCAGAAAAACCTAAAAAAATAATCCCCAGGATCTTCTGTAAAAATCACTGGAGAAGCTCTGGGATAAAAGTCGGGAAAATCCATGGAGCTCTGAAAAACTTTAAGTAAACCTACTTGAGGGACTTTGGTACAAATCATGAGGGGGAAGCTGAAAGTTTTCCCGGGAAATTGACATGAAAATTCCAGGAGAAGTTTCGTGAAGAATTATGATTAATTCCAAAAGATTCTTAGCAAAAAATCCCTAGAGGAACTTCTGCAGAAATAACGAAAAAAAAACTCCGAGTGAATTCCAAGAGAACATTTGGGAAAAAACTTTAGTGAACTCCAAATCATATTTCCAAAGGAACTCTTCTTGTGGAATCGCACGAGAAAATCTGGAGCGATTTCGGCAAAATCTCTAGAAGAAACTCACTGAGTGAACAAGTGGAGAAAAATTGGTTATAGCTTTAGTAAAAATCATGGTGGAACGCTGATTTGTAATAAAAGTTCCACCCTCTTGACTGATGAAATTAATCGTCGTACATAGTTAATATATGTATCTGAAACTATTCAAAAATTAGACGCAAAAATACTGTGAAAACGGATAAAGTTCACCAACAACTTCTCCAGATTCTACCAAATGCCCGCTTAGAAATTTCACGAAATCTTACTTCAGGTAGGAGCTGCAAGTCATCCAATGCCAATCAGCCCAGAATGCACCTCATCGTGGATGTTGCACTATTTCAAGGTCGTTTCCATCAGCTGTCAAACGCATGCCATCGCTAGTACCGATGCCAATTGATCAAGTACCTTCCTGACATCCGTCTCATGACAGGAGAAAAAAGTTGTTTTCATCGACAACATGCTCGATTGCGATGCTGATGCTGGTTGGATGAAGGGTGGCCCCAAGCCAACGACCACGGCCAGCACCCGGCTTGCCTGTCATCAACAACAAGGTTAACAGAACAGGCGATGTGGCGTCGTTCCGTGAAAATTGGCCTCGAAACTGTACTGCGTCCAATAGCAATCTCTCGGTTGGTGCCTTAGCCACTGCCAACCACCATCCTAGCAAAGTAGAGCTACTGTTGATCAAAAAGAGATAAATTGTAGAACCACGGTCGTTTTCATCGTCGTCGTCGCCGTTGTTATCGGCTCTTCGTTCATTGACCAAAATCCCGCAGGGGCAGGGTTCGAGCATATTTTTTGCTGTTGAAATAGGAAACCGATCCAGTGCGTTGTCGAAGAATTCCCTTCGGGTGGGTTATCCCGTCCATTATTGTGATCAGCTAGCTGCTGCTCACGAGAACATGGGAAAGGAGGTACTTGACTGTAGTGTTGTATTGCTGTTGATCTATAATTATCAGTAGACGAGCATTGAAATAGGTACTTCAGGCATGATCGAATATACTGATGCACGAGATGTGATAGCTTCGAGAAAATTCACAACAAGCTCCTTAGAGAATTGGTACATTGAGATACACAAAAATTCAGAAATACAAAAATACAACTTACAAATGTTTTTTTCTAAGATTTCTCCGGAGGTTCCTTCGAGAGAATCTCAAGGAAATCCTTTTGATTCCTGCAGAAGCTCCTTCAAGGATTCCCATAGGAGTTCCTTTACGAATTCCTACCAGAGTTCCTTCTGGGATTCCTCCAAGATTTTCCAAGAATGACCAGGAGGTGCTTCAAAAATTCTCTTCCTTCTGGGAATTTAACCTTGATTTCTCTAAAAGCTCCTTATGGAATTCAATCCGTCCTTTTAGGATTTCTACAAGAGTCTTCTGGGCCTTTTTCAAAGAGTTTTTATTCTTCTGAGATTTCTTAAGAGGTTACGTCTGGCAGGCATCCAGGAGTACCAGACATCCTCTAGGAATTATTTTTGTCATCCCAACAACATTTCCTCCTGAGATGTCTATGAATTTGGAATGTGTTTAGAAGCACTGTTTTCGGGATATCCAGTAGGAATAAGACACTATAAGTAAAGTACTAGATTTGTAGCAATGAGCTGTTTTTTTTTTTGTATGGTGAGATGCTAAACTCTTTGTTTCTACATTGCAACGGTGCAACCTCATGGGTATTATGATTCCTAGCCTAATCTTATGATGCTTGAGCAAAATACTGTGTTGTTGAAGCTGCAATAAATGGAGAATACAACAACACAGGTTCTCAAAGTTTTGCTCAAACAGCATCAAATAAGGCAAGAAATCATAAAACCCTTGCTTTTTGCACTATTTCATTTCAGTAACGAAGAATTTACTTTCTCACTATACAAAAATCAGCTAATTACTATTCAAATCTAGTACTTCACTGATTGCGTCCTATTAATGGAGAAATGTAATCCAAGAAGGAATTTTTAAATGAAATCCATGCAGAACGATCATCTGGAGGAATTTATTCAAAACTGTTGGAGGAATTCCATAGAAAAAATGTCGAGAAATGGAGGAGGAACGCCGGTAGGCTTTCCCTAAGTAATGCCGGTAGGAGTTCTTAAAATAATTCCGGAATAAATTGTAGGAGGAATCCCCCAAGAAAGTTTTCCTGGATGAAAGCAAGAAAAAAAAATCTTGAAATTTCTGAAGCAATGCCTGGAAGGAACTTCTTAAGCGATCCTAAAAAGAACTTCTGAAGGAAACTAGGAAAAAAATCCAAAGTGAAATGCCTTACGGAATCCCACAAGGTACTTCTTATGTAATCTCCGGAGGAAATACTGAAGATATTTCAGAAAAAAGTATGGGAGAAAATCATGAAGGAATTGTAAAGGGTGTTCTTGGAGGAATCCCGATAACAGTTAATGATAAAATCCTGCAAAAATTCTTGGTGGAATCCAGGAAAGATCTCCTGGATCAATCTCAGAAAGAACTCATGGAGACATCCTATACATTCTAGGGGAATCCTGGAGGGAATTCCTGAAAGAATTCCGGAAGAGCTCTTGGAGAAATCGAGGAATTTTTAAAAGGAGGAATCTCAGAAGAAATTCATTGAAAAATCCCAGAACTCTTTGGAGCCAGAGAGCTCATATATGACCCCAACATAGAAACGGCTGTATAAACTCACCAATTCGATAAAACAGAGTACTGTCTTCGGCAAAGTTGCAGCAAATCGAATCCTCTATTAGGGAAAAAGGGGCATATTTGTATTTGGGGCTTCATTGATTTCCTAGAACATCCAACGACAAATCTACAATATCATTTATAGATACTATAGGGATATTCTAGGTCAGGCAAACTAACTTGTAGTTCAGAATTTCAGGTCTAAATTAGAAACAGTAGCCATATCTGTTATGCTGAGTAACGTTACATAATCAACCGCAGTTACTGGAGCAATCTGAAGTCTACTAGCTTATTACAAAACTTTGTGACACTCAGGATCGTCCAAACTAGAGGGTCTTGCTCGGGATTTCCCGGGACAAAAATCCCGGGATATCCCGGGATCTGAAAAATCCCGAATCCCGGGATATTTTTCAGAAATTCCCGGGATTTCCCGAAAATAAAAAAATGGCAATACTAAAACAAATCTTTTCACTTTGAAGTCTTTTCTTTGTCAATGTTTCCTTTTTTCCATCCAATTCTACGCTATCTGTCAGGTATAGTTTATTTCTACTTTAATCAAGTTTAGATGAAAGTCCAACTAATTAAACCAAAGATATTTTGGCTGAATTTATGTCATTCATTTTTATTTTTTTTTTACTTATTCGTTTATTTAGAAGGCTCGGGCGCCATATGGGCATAACTGAGCCGAAATCTTTTGTTTTTACATTGATTTTACATTTTTTTACTGCCTTTCCATTTTTCATTTATGTGGCGTTACATTACAATTATAATCAAACTGAATCAACAGACAGAATATCGGAATGTGAAATAAAATGATTTATTTTAAGCTAGATTGTTCTGGTAGTATTCTTGGAATTTATGGCAATGTTCAACATTTTTACAATATGTGAAATTTGTAAACTGTTGCAAATATGTTTAGATGTTTCTGGAGTTATCCCTTAAGAATACTGTGTTGTTATATAATATTCAACAGCCCTGATCAATTGCTTGCACATTTGCGTTTAAATTATGAGGAAAATTCGCAGAATTTTCAAAAGAAAATGGATAAACAATCTCTAACCTCTGCAGGACTTTGACAATCTTTGAAATATTTGTTGACGATTTCGTAAAGATATTCGTTGAAACATTTTGTTCTTAAGTCCAGGCGAAATTTTCTGCGGAACTCATTTCAACAATCACTAGAGATAATGCAAGTGATAATTTTGACGAAATTTCTAAGAGAAATCAGTAATTTATTTACAAGAAGGAACAACACACCGTTTTTAGATCTTCTGCAGAAATTTCTGTGATGATTTATAATAAAAAACAGAGCGATATCGAATTGCAAAAAAATAATAATAAAGCGAATCGTACAATAAAATCGAAGAATATTATTTAATACCATATAATAGGAATAATAGAAATATAAAAGTTGTTGTAAAAACCACAAAAAAACATCTGAAGAAATTGTTAAAGTTGTCAACCTGCCAAATAAATCGAAAAAAAGATCAATGGACTTTCGGGATGGAAATGTTAAAATGGAAATCATAAGGCCGTTACAAATATTTATTTCACTTTTTGTCCCACCACTCCCTGACTGGTCGAGGGGGAGGGATAAAAATAATAAAGCATTTAATCTGAAAAATATTGAAAACTCATCGGATTTGTTAAAGAATTTTCAGCAAGCCCCGATATTTTAATAAATATTTTTTTATCTGTCCCCTCAAAATATAAAATCCAGCCAAAAATTGTTGAAGGGGGGAGACAAAAAGTCAAAATTAAATTTGTATCAGCCTAAATAAATTTTCGAAAGAATTTTATAAGGATTTTTTTTTGAAGATATTCATATCAGTTTAACAAGAAGTTTGTTGAGAGGGTCTGCCTTGAATTATTGTGGATTTTTTCCACAGTTTCTTCAATGTATTTCACCAAAAAAACTAATCGATATTCTAAAATGTTAACATGAATGTATATCCACATATAATTGAAATAGTCACAAAAAAAAAACAAAATGCTGACAAATAATATAGCGCATTTAGTTCACCACTGGACTATCGCACTAGTTTTCAAGAGTGCGAAAACGCAAATAAAAGTGCGCGATTGCACCCAATCGACTCGGTGTCTTCAGAGCACTTATTTAGCATACATCGGAGAATAAGTGCGCCGAAGACATAAATTTGATTTGATGCAATCGCGCAGTTTTATTTGCATTTTCGCACTTATGAAGACTCAGTGCGCAGTCCAGTGGTGAACTAAATGCGCTATATCTTAAGAAATTGCCGTTTGAAATTTTCAAATAACCATTCTAACACTGCCATTTTAACTCCGTCATAAAATTCTCACACAGAATTCGTTCACGTCTCAGGGTAAACAATAAGGGATTTCTCTAGAAATATCATCAAGTTCTGTCAAAAAATGCCTTCGGATAAGTAAGACAGAAGTTAACCTATAGCCCAAGTTAACCTATTGCGGATAAAGATGAACTTTATATGAAAATTTTCAAATACCTTTGAATGTCTCCAACTGCCCTCATACAATCAAATGTCTATGAAACATGTATTTTCTTTCGAATATAGTGGTTATTAGTTGATCGAATTTAATTAAAAGTGCTTAAAAAAATCGTTCCACTAACTTTTTCATCGTTTTTTAGAAAATTTAGATTTTTCCCGGGATCCCGGGAAATCCCGGGATTTGGAAAATAAAAATCCCGAATCCCGGGATTTTTTTCAGTCCGGGAAACAAGACTCTCTAGTCCAAACTGTTCTATAATGAAGTCCTTCAAATCTACAAGAATAACTTTATGTGTTTTGGCCATAAATAATATTATTGCATAATCTGCTGAAATCCGTGAAGCTCTTGAAATCTCAAATGTCATTTAGAGACACTATGGGAATGTTCCAGGTCAGTCAAACTATCTTGGAGTTCAGAACTTCAGGTCTTGATCTACACTTGTAACATCAGCTATATCTGAATACTGACTAACGTTTTATGCTCAATCGCGGTGAGTGGATCAACCTGAAGTCTACTATATATTATTATGAACCTTCGGGACATTATTTAGAGTCGTCCAAACTACCCTGAAGTTCAGCTCTTGATAGTAACAGTTGGTATTCTCAAAATAAACTTTAAACATATCATGAGTCATTTCAAGATACTTTTGAGATACTCCAGGTCAACAACACTACTCCACTACTACTTCTTCAACTACTACTTCAACAACACTACTCCACAACACTACTTCAGGTCCTTCAGGTCTATATTTGTGATAATAGCTTTTGCCACTACGTTAAGTAGTGTTACACAATCCACTGTACTTACCAAAGCAGTTGGAGGATAATCGTTGTTATATTTTTTGGGATATTATGGGCTTTCTTACTGTTATGAAGCTTTGTTGATAAAAACAACTACTGTGACATGAAGCGATTTCTTTTCAGATAGTAATGTTACACAATAATGTTTTGACATTTAAGTTATGTCGTAGTCTCTGATTGTATTCTGTGAGCTCCAGTAAGTATAATAGATTATGCAACAAAACTATATATAGCCAAAACAGAAACTTCAATTGCTGTAGATGCTAGATATTAAACATCATAATAGTTTGGATGGCCCCGGCTGATCTTATGATGTCCATCGAACATTCAGAAGATTTATTGGACATGATAGATTACAAATCGTAGCTATGTATTATGGAGGAAACTACCGTTACACCCGAAGACTTTAGAGTGTAATCTCAAGAATGGTTTGAATGACCTAAGATATCCTAACAGATCCGATACAGTCTATTGAATTTACAGAAGACTTACTAGATATGATAGATTACAAATCGTAGCTTTGTATAATGACAAAAGTTACCGTTACACCCGTAAACTTTGGGATCTATGCTCAAGAACAGTTTGAATGACCTAGGATATCCCGACTGATCTGATATTTACTGTCTATTGAGTTTTCATTAGACCCACTGGTTATAATAGATTACAAATAGGAGCTTTGCATAATGAAAGAAGTTACCGTTATATCCGTAGACTTTAGGATCTAAGCTCAAGAAGAGTTTGGTTGACCTAGGATATCCCAACAGCCCTGATACTGAGTATTGAATTTTCAAAAGACTCACTGGACATGATAGATTACAAATAGTAGCTTTGTATAATGAAGGAAGTTATCGTTACACCCATAGACTTTAGGATCTAAACTCAAGAACAGTTTGGATGACCTAGGATATCCAGTAAAATATTCTACATGATATTCTCCCCTTTTTATGCTATTGAGCACCAAAACAACAGAAAAACGCTTGGAAAAATTCCGGCTTCAAAGCGTAGAAGAAATCCTGAAAAGAAGGAGTGAATTTCGAAAGAAACTTCTGAAAAAATAGAACAATTTTCGGAAGGCATCCGAAAGGATTCAAAGGAGCATCTGGAGGAATCCAAGAAAAAACTCTTTGAAAAATCACAGAAGAAATTTTGGTTACCATGCACCTGCTCAGTTTCGGTTTGTACTTTCGACCATATTGTTATCCTAGGTAGCTTCCCACCATATTTTTGCCGATACATAATGAATCCTACTCACGAATGAATACAAGATGGTTCAAACAATAACCGATGCCGAATTGTGAATGCGACACAAAATTTCTTTCACGGATTCCATTCAAAGGGAGAAACTTAAGTTACAGCACAACCAAATTCTGTTTTGCGGTAACAAATACAACGAAACGATTTCTACAAATTAAACCCGAGATATGCTGGGGTGTCAAGTTAGTTTTGTGGATAAAGCTTTCGTTCACCAATTCGGAGACGACGGATTCGATTCCCGGGCTTTTCGGAAACTTTTCTCGTCTTCCCTGGGCATAGTGTATCATTGCCATTGCCTCACAATTCTTGATTACACCACTTAACCTAACCTCCAAAATGTTTGACAAGTTTCAGGTCACTAGATCCCACACAAGCAAGATGAAGACAAACATCTTCTACTTTATCGACTTTATGCCATGTTCTTTTTGCTCATGTTACATCTGTCAAGTGACCTGAGAATTGTCAAACTTCTTGGAGGTTGGGTTAAGTGGTATAATTAGAAATCACAAAGAAAGCTCTTCAATTAATAACTGTGGAAGGGCTTAAAGAAAATTTAGTTGAAGTTAAGATAGGCCAAGTTCCACACCCGTAACGTGGGTAGATCACCTTAGAATGGTGCGTTGCGGCGTATGATCTACCAAATCAAATTTTGATCTTGAAATTTACCTGCCTAATGTAATCAGGCAGTAGTTTACAAATACTCCAAAATCAATGTTTGATGCACTTTTTTTAATGTTTATATAATATTTTTGTTTCGATTTTGCTGCTAATCAACGTTTTATTTCAGCAGGATTCAGGTAAATTTATTGTATGATACAAAATATTGTAAAAATATATAACTGTAGCAAACTAATATGTAGCTTATTCGTCAGGGTAAATATTATCTAATATTTCAGATTCTCAACCGAAAAAATCAATTAACTCAAATAAATGCCATTAAGATGACGAGGAAACCAGGACTTATTGGACAGATAACTAATTCGAAGTAGTCTAATAAAAGTGTGTCTGAACGTTGGAGGATTGCGTCAGTCTTATCGAGAAGTCAGAGATAAGTCTCCAATCTTTGAGTTTTGATATCCGACAATCCTCATAACTGTGGTCTAGGGCTGTACTACCTACGAAATCTGTGCGACTTGCTTAATGCTTATGTTTACTTTTTCAGTGGTAACCAGATAAATGATTAAACCATGACAATTTCTCATACGCTTTTTCGCCAAGGAAAGCACCCCATTCAACCCTATCCAATTTCCAACTCCAGATATCTATGAAGTGGGCCAAGTTCTTGGACATATTCTGAGTAGATATCTAATCAACATTTCCTCCCCATCCCCGCTGATCGTAAGGACCTGGCCAGGTGTCGAGAGTTCATTAAATGAAAGGTTTGTCAAGTCCCAGGCAACTTTTCTGGCGCATTAAACGTCTTTATCGACAGCCACCCCAGGATGTGTACGGTCGGCTATGCTATGCTATGCTATGCTATGCTAGTTAAGATAGGCCAAGTTCCAGTGGGAATGTAGAGCCACAAAGAAGAAAAAGAAGGAGAATAAGAAAAAGAAGGCGAATAAGAAGAAGAATAGCACAAACCACCACAGCTAGGTAAGACAACGTTTGCCGGAACAGCTAGTTTATATTAAAAATCATCGTCACGAAATCGTAATCGCCCAATGAGCCTCTGCACGAATCTGGTGTACTGCTCACTCCCACAGAAAATTTGAAAACAGCGCGCACAGTAAAAGTCAAATGTGACTTTTACTGTGCGCGCTGTTTTCAAATTTTCTGTTGGAGTGAGCAGGACAGGGCAGATTCGTACAGAGGCTCATGCTAATCATGCCGTGCTTGGACAAGCCACCACTAGATGGCGGCAGTGAGCAAACGTCAAACAGGAGCAAAAACGATGCCAGCACCGCGACTGGTCAATTGACCAACTACCAAATATTTGAATAAACCGTTAAAAAGCTAATCGATGGGAAGCGAGTAGAGTGTGACGTCTGTTGTAATATTTTGCCTGTCCTGATCATTTTGTCTTTCCTCTGTAAGTTCCCAAAAGTTTCTACTTCTTCTTGGCGTAACGTTCCCACTTGGGAAAAGCCAGCTTCTATGAGCACTCCCACAGCTATTAACTGAGAGCTTTACCATTTTGCATGTGTATATTGTGTGGCTGGCTCGAAGATATTCTATACCCAAGGAAGTCGAGGATTTTTTTTACGAAATATACTGGACTTACCGGGAATCGAACCCGTCACCTTCAGCATGTTTATACTGCATACCCATGCCATTACAGCTGTGGCTTTAGGGGCCCTCAATTTCCCAAAAACGTCCCAACGATGATGTGATGACGATGACACAACAATCGATTGTTAGAATTTGATACGATTGTCACCCACCGACCCACAGACGATGAATGCTATACACTTAGCTATACAACCAATGTCACGGTACGTACGGCCTCATGACTTCGTTTCTCTCGAGCATATTCAGGCCAAACATATCTAAATGTCCTATCTGCAGAAGAGAGGCTCTCTTTGGTTTCCCTCTCTTTCTTTAATATCTCAGCTGTTTATTTTAATTATGATTGTCTCCTTGCATAGAACGATGGTCAAAACAATCGTCTTTTGATTTGTACTGCAAAAGTAGTTAAAAAGTGTACCATTATAATGCAGTAATTGAAAGAGAAAGTGAACAAAGAGAGCCTCTCAATTGCAGATAGGACCTATTGAAATGTTTGGCCTGTATTCTATTCAATTTAGGTACAACAATAAGAAAGAGGGGTTCATTAAGCCCAGTCGGTAAACTCGCAACTTTTTAGCAAGAGCATGCTAAGGTTCAGATCAAGACTGTTTCGTTGGCCTTCGTGGCCAACAATAACTATTAGCCTGCCGCACCATATGTCATTTGGTAGAGATAACTCTAATGCTGAGAAGCAGGCTCTCTTCCAGTTGGGATCTAACGTCAGCAAAAAGAAGAAGATTAGCTAGAATCCACCGAATCAAACAGAATGCCGTCACCCGACCCAGACTTGAAGAAGAACAAAATTGTTCAAAGAAAATTCGGGTTTCCGCACCACCCGCCTCTCATCAGTGTGAAGTGGTACCTAGTCCGCAACCGCCAAAGAACAGGCTCTTTGTAAACGTCTAAGCGGTGTCTACCAGCAGCGCGTAATGCCAGCCAGTCAGTGGTAGATTTGTCAACATGTGGATAAGTAGCATGGGTGACAACCCACCGAAAAGAACGCTTGACAGAGCAAACCATATAGGTAGGAATTGGTTGTAAGTGGGTGTGAAGACGAGGGCCACGACGCAACGCCGGGAGTTGGAAAGGCTATCTTGTGCCAACGTAAAAGCAAATCGTCTGCCGCACGAGACGACCTTGAAAACGTACGAGACCGTGATGCATTCGACTGTCGAAGTCGACGAGTGTGCTTTAATGCGGTTTGGTATGGCTGGGAATTTTGGGTGGAATAGAGGGATGTTTAAGGAATTTGGACAGTGGTATCTTAAATCTAGAATTGAAGGTCACTCTAGACATCTTGGGCAAAAACATTTGGGGAGTCCCTGGACTAATATCTGGAGGAAATTCAGGAGGAATTCCTGGAGAAGTCCTAGCAGGATTTTCTAAAAAAGCCATTTGTTGTAAGAATGTCAGAAGAAACATATTATGGATCAAAAGACATTTTAATAAAATATTTGTAGGTTTTTTTTTTTTAAATTCCAGTTAATCAGAATGATTCAGCAGACACGCTGAGTTAGAACATGTGTATCTGTATTTTACGATTAATCTTAATTTTAAACAACATTACGCAACTCATCTGTCTGTGGCGAGCCGTATACACAAAAATAAACGATCAACGCCGTAAAACCGAATTGATCTCTCACGTCTCATCGCCAGACAGACGGCGGCAGCGACCGCCATGGCGCATAATTTACTCCAAACTGCGTGGGTGTCACCCGAAAAACTCAATAAACTTGCTCGATTAAAGGCGAGCATTCAAAAGTCCGTCAGACAACCGCCTGAGACAGAAAAAAAAATGCCTATACAAACCGTGAATCAGACAAGCCCATATAAAGCACACACTATAGTCAGTCAGTTCAGTTGGTAGGTAGACACGCACCCGAAAAAAAGAAAAAGAAAAAAATCGCGCCAAAACAATCATCATCCATTGGCGGTGGCGGGCGGCTACGGGTGTCGCACAGCCGTCGCGTCGCGATTCGTGATCGTCTTCGTCACCACACCCGCGCGCGTGTTGCAGCACAGCTTGGAGCGAACCATTCACAAGTTAGTGAGTGAGGAACGTCCCCCGGTCAAGTGCACAAGGCGTTATGTGAGATTAACTTACTGAGTCTCGAGCAAGCGGAAGCTATTTGGCGGCGATGGAATAAAAGTTTAAAATTCACGCTCTCCATCTCTCGCATTTGCACATACACGCTTGGCACAGTGTTCCAGAAAATAAAAACCCGATTTAATCCACCTATGGTGCACAGAACCCTTCTTACACTTATTAAAATTATTGTTGTATTATTTGTATTTAACATATTTGTTTTGTGGAATTGACCAAAAGTTCTAGAAAATATTGTGGATTTGGCATCTAGTGGATTGGTTTCCAAAATAGCATCATGGACCATGGACTAAACTACCAGAAATGCCAGACACTTCCTAGAGTCTTGTATGGAATGTTTAAAAAATAGCTTACATATTCTGGAATTTTGTATCTTTTATTAACTGCTAAAAGATCTTGAATCGATCAACAAATGGGTAAGAAAATCAGCGAGATACACTTTGTCTAAATCAGTCAATTAAATTAGCTCCGAAGTACTTGGTATTCATGGTTATGGTGTAAAAACGACAAAAATGATATATCTACTAAGTTAATCAGTTTTGGCATTAGCTAGTTATTTTGGCTGTCTGGTTCTTCAAAGCTTTCATTTAACATATTGTTAGTTTCCATAAAATTCCTGTGTATTTGTAATTTGTTATTTATAATTTTGTTGAAAACAATAACCTGCTAGTATACACTTTGTATGAGGTCAGCATCATTTATTGAAAAATAATTTCCCTTAGACTGGTCAAAAACAAATGCAAGATAACAAGTCAATATAATAAAAAATAGAATTTAGTGAAATACTCTTCGTAAGATATCTCAGTAATCAAATGTCGAATCGAAATAAAATTTCAGGGCCTTATACAAGCATATTGTAGCTTTCATTTGGTGCTTAGAGAACCCAAATCGGTTGACAGACGGCTGAGATATTTATTATGGTACCCTACCCTTGGTCAAAAATCTCTCAAAAAGTTAACCTGTATTACTCCCAAGTACTCTTTGAAAGGGGTCTCCAGTTAGCCTAGTGGTTAAGGCTATGGATTGCCAATCCGGAGACGGCGGGTTCGATTCCCGTTCAGGTCGGGAAAATTTTCTCGACTCCCTGGGCATAGTGTATCATTGTACTTGCCTCACAATATACAAATTCATGAAATGGCAGGCAAAGAAAGCCCTTCAATTAATAACTGTGGAAGTGCTCAAAGAACACTAAGTTGAAGTGAGGCAGGCCAAGTCCCAGTACGGACGTCGAGCCATAAAGAAGAAGAAACTCTTTGAAAGATATCTCGGTAACCAAATGTCCAATCCTAATGAAATTGTATAGGGTTCTACTAGAATGTTGTAGCTTTTATTTGGTGCCAGGATAACCGAAATCGGTTGACATACGGCTAAGATATTTATTATGATACTTTTGGTCAAAAATCTCAAAAGGTTTAGTTGTATAAATCTGAAGTACTCTTCGAAAGATATCTCTGTAACCAAATGTCCAATCGAAATAAAATTTCTGGGCGATCTACTAGGATGCTGTAGCTTTCATTTGGTACCAAGAGAACCCAAATCGATTGACAAACGGCCGAAATATTTATTATGATACACTTGGTCAAAAATCTTAAAAAGTTTAGAAGTATGACTCATAAGTACTCTTCGAGAGATATCTCGGTAACCAAACGTCCAATCGAAAAAAAATTCAATAGCGTTTTACTAGGATGTAGTAGCTTTCATTTGCTTCCAAGAGAACTCAAATCGGTTGACAGACGGCTGAGAAACGTGCGTGACTTTTTTTGTAACGCACATACACACACACACATACACACATACACACACACATACACACAAACACACACACACACACACATACAGACAGCTGGTCTGCTATTGCCGATGCGCTCTTGCGTCTGGGGATACCGGAGTACCTGTACAAGATTCTCGGAAGTTACTTTCAGAATCGTGTACTAGTCTACGACACGGAGGTGGGTCGGAAGTGCTTTCACATAACCTCAGGAGTCCCGCAAGGTTCCATCCTGGGTCCGGTGTTATGGAATGTCATGTACGACGAGGTGTTGAGGTTAGAGTATCCAGTGGGAGTGGTGATTGTCGGATTTGCCGACGACATTACGCTCGAAGTCTACGGTGAAACGATCGAGGAGGTAAAGTTGACTACCAACCACTCGATCAAGGTTGTGGAGGCGTGGATGCGGTCCAGGAAACTGGAGCTGGCTCACCACAAGACAGAGGTGACGGTTGTTAACAACCTGAAGTCGGAGCAGCAGACGGAGATCAGTGTAGGGGACTGTGCTATCCTGTCAAAGCGCTCCGTCAAACACTTGGGCGTGATGATCGACGATAAGCTTACCTTCGGTAGCCACGTCGATTATGCCTGTAAAAGAGCCTCCACAGCTATTGCGGCACTGTCCCGGATGATGTCCAATAGCTCTGCGGTGTACGCCAGTAAGCGCAAGCTTCTGGCTAGTGTTGCTACGTCCATACTTAGGTATGGCGGCCCGGCGTGGGGCACCGCGCTAAGTACTAAGTGCTACCGACGGAAGCTGGAAAGTACTTACAGGCTTATGTGCCTGAGGGTTGCGAGCGCGTACCGTACCGTGTCACACGACGCTCTCTGCGTCATTACTGGTATGGTGCCTATCAGCATTCTTATCAGTGAGGACATGGAGTGCTTCGAAATGCGCGGCACAAGAGGCATACGCAGGACTGTCAGGATGGCCTCTATGGTCAAATGGCAGCGCGCGTGGGACAGTTCCACCAAAGGAAGGTGGACCTATAGGTTGATACCGAGGGTAGATAGTTGGATTAATAGGCGCCATGGGGAAGTCACATTCCACCTGACACAGGTCCTTACAGGACATGGTTGCTTCCGACAGTATCTACACCGTTTCGGGCATGCGGATTCTCCCGAATGCCCAGTGTGCAATGGTTTAGAGGAAACGGCGGAACACGTTTTGTTCGTGTGCCCGCGTTTTCGCACAATGCGTGACCGCATGCTTGCCACATGCGGGGAGGACACAACTCCGGACAACTTGGTCCAGAGGATGTGTAGGGATGAGTCTGGCTGGAACGCCGTTTCAACGGCTATTACCCACATCGTCTGGGAGCTACAGAGGAGGTGGCGCGTGGACTCGGAGAATGGCTAGTCCAGATGCAGTACAAGAGGTGGTCCAGGGGTTCGGAGTCGGCTTCGTAGGTCATACCGGTGCCCTGCGGTCGAGATCGACCCTTACAACGATTAAGTGGCCGCGGAGAGGAAGTCCCGGTAGCGGTGCTGTCGTGGCGTCGGTCTACTGGGTTGGATCCGAGCCCGCGGTTGGAAAGGGGTCCCCGGCAAGGGTCGGGGTAGGTGAGATCCTGCTGTCTGCAACCTACGGGTGCATCTGATAGGGCCTGAAGGGTAGTGATACCCTTCCTTTGCGGGCAGGTCAGATCGGGTTGCACGTGGGCATCAGTTCTTGATGTCCGCTCAGCAGTAGGGCGCGGGCGGGGTTGACCCTGCCCGCCTTCCGAGGACAAAGGGAGTGGCGAGGACCACTCGGGAAACTGGCTAAGCGCCAGCATGCTACCGTGATGGACTCTCCAAAGCGAGCCATCGATGTTCGTTGCTGCAGGCTACGCAGCTAATCTTGTGGGTGCGATGTGCACTAGCCCCTCTCTGAAGCAATACCTTCTTGGTGGTTCCGGAGAGACGTAGGGTTTGGCGACCATAGGAATGGTTTAGTGCAGGGGTTCTCAAACTTTTTGAGCCTGCGACCCACTTCCTATTTGCATAGAATATGGCGACCCATCAGCACGTAGTTCCATATGCGTCATTTTAGAAATTCTAAGTTTTTTTGTAAAGCCGTTCAAATATTTATTTATTTTTTTGGGGGGGATGAAAATAATAAAGCTTTCAATCTGAAAAATATTTAAAACTCATCGAATTTGTTAAAGAATTTTCACCAAACCCCGAAATTTTGATAAATATTTTTTCATCTGCCCCCTCAAAATGCAAAATCCAGCCAAAACATTTTGAAGGGGGGGGGGGTGGCGAAGACAAAAAGTTAAAATATAATTTGTATCAGCCAAATTGTGGTAAAAATGCCTATTTAAAGGTTGGGATTTGCTTTCGTTACGTATCACTTATTCTTAGACATTTTATTTTTTTTTTGATTTGCAGCTCTCTTTTTCGTTCAAATGCACATGTTTAAGTTTTAGTTAATTCTCTGTCTTAAAAATGATCGATATTCTCTAAATCGGTTTTCATTCACATATAGAGGAAGGTACAAGGCTGGTCGAAAAACTTTTTAATTCTTACAAAAATCACTTTTAATCAAAATTTCTTAAAAAATGGTTTCTGGACAAAAGAGAAACATTTTCCACTGATAAAGAAAATCAGAATTTACCTTGATGTTTCCTCTAAATGTGTATGGAAGGCAATTTTTAAAATATTGCTCCTTTATTTAATGAAAAATCGAAAACCAAAATATGAAAAAATGCGTCTAGTTTTACCTTAAGTATATTTAATACAATATTATCCTAACTTCCGCGACCCACCAAAAATCAGCTCGCGACCCACCAGTGGGTCGCGACCCATAGTTTGAGAAACGCTGGTTTAGTGGGTACGAGGAGAGAGTAGTCCTGGATTTTACTTTTGTTGTAGAAGACGGCCTGTCAGACCTACACTACCCTAACCTTCTGTTAGGGTGTCTGTTGTGCAGATTATCCCCCTATGGTTTAGAAGGAAAAAAAAAAACACACATACAGACATTTGCTCAGTTCGTCGAGCTGAGTTCATTGGTATATGAGACTCGGCCCTCCGGGCCTCGGATCGAAAGTCGGTTTTTCGAGCTATATTTATACCCTTCTTATGGGTGTAAGAAGGGTAAAAAGAGATAGTAGCTTTTATGTATTTGATGCAATTGCATTTTCATGCAGAGCTCCTTGAGAATATCTCGGTAACCGAACGTCCAATCAAAATAAAATTCAATAGCGTTCTACTAGGATGTAGTAGCTTTCATTTGCTTCCAAGAGAACTCAAATCGGTCAACAGACGGCTGAGAACCGTGAGTGACATTTTTTTGTAACATACATACACACACACACATACACACACACATACACACACACACGCACATACAGACATTTGCTCAATTCGTCGAGCTGAGTTGATTGGTATATGTGACTCGGCCCTGCGGGCCTCGGATCGAAAGTCGGTTTTCCAAGCGGTATTTATACCCTTCTTATGGGTGTAAGAAGGGTAAAAAGGCTTTTCCTACATACTTTCCGTGATATTTTTGCTACTGTTTATTAAGCTCAAATAATAAAAAGAGATAGTAGCTTTTATGTATTTGATGCAATTGCATTTTCATGCAGAGCTCCTTGAGAAACCAAATTTGATCATAAAAAAGGCTTTTCCTACATACATTCAATGATATTTTTGCTACTGTTTATTAAGCTCAAATATTACAAAGAGATAGTAGCTTTTATGTATTTGATGCAATTGCATTTTCATGTAGAGCTAACTTGAGAAACCAGATTTGGTCATAAAAAAGGCTTTTCCTACATACATTCCGTGATATTTTTGCTACTGTTTATTAAGCTCAAATATTACAAAGAGATAGTAGCTTTTATGTATTTGATGCAATTGCATTTTCATGCAGAGCTCCTTGAGAAACCAAATTTGATCATAAATAAAAAAGGCTTTTCCTACATACATTCCGTGATATTTTTGCTACTGTTTATTAAGGCGAAACTGGAAGCATTTTCTCATTTTTTCGGTTTTTGATTTTTTATTTAATAACGAATCAATATTTTCAAAATCGGTTTTCGTGCACATGTAGAGTATGGATCAGGGTATCTTCTGAATTTTTTACGCGGTAGAAAATGTTTTTCCTTTTTGCAGAAACCATTTTTTAGTGAAATTTTGTTCAAAAATGGTTTCTGCAAAAACGAAAAACATTATCTACCACGTAAAAAAAACAGCAGATACCCTGATCCATACTCTACATGTGCACGAAAACCGATTTTGAAAATATTGCTTCGTTATTTAATAAAAAATCAAAAACCAAAAAGTGAGGAAATGCTTCCAGTTTCGCCTTAAGCTCAAATATTACAAAGAGATAGTAGCTTTTATGTATTTGATGCACTTGCATTTTCATGTAGAGCTAACTTGGGAAACCAGATTTGGTCATAAAAAAGGCTTTTCCTACATACTTTCCGTGATATTTTTGCTACTGTTTATTAAGCTCAAATATTAAAAAGAGATAGTAGCTTTTATGTATTTGATGCAATTGCATTTTCATGCAGAGCTCCTTGAGAAACCAGATTTGGTCATAAAAAAGGCTTTTCCTACATACTTTCCGTGATATTTTTGCTACTGTTTATTAAGCTCAAATAATAAAAAGAGATAGTAGCTTTTATGTATTTGATGCAATTGCATTTTCATGCAGAGCTCCTTGAGAAACCAAATTTGATCATAAAAAAGGCTTTTCCTACATACATTCAATGATATTTTTGCTACTGTTTATTAAGCTCAAATATTACAAAGAGATAGTAGCTTTTATGTATTTGATGCAATTGCATTTTCATGTAGAGCTAACTTGAGAAACCAGATTTGGTCATAAAAAAGGTTTTTCCTACATACATTCCGTGATATTTTTGCTACTGTTTATTAAGCTCAAATATTACAAAGAGATAGTAGCTTTTATGTATTTGATGCAATTGCATTTTCATGCAGAGCTCCTTGAGAAACCAAATTTGATCATAAATAAAAAAGGTTTTTCCTACATACATTCCGTGATATTTTTGCTACTGTTTATTAAGCTCAAATATTACAAAGAGATAGTAGCTTTTATGTATTTGATGCAATTGCATTTTCATGCAGAGCTCCTTGAGAAACCAAATTTGATCATAAATAAAAAAGGATTTTCCTACATACATTCCGTGATATTTTTGCTACTGTTTATTAAGCTCAAATATTACAAAGAGATAGTAGCTTTTATGTATTTGATGCAATTGCATTTTCATGTATAACTAACTTGTGTAACCAAATATGATCATAAAAAATCTGTTGACAAACGGCTGAGAAATGTATTATGATACATTTTATCAAAAATCTCTCAAAAGCGTAAATTTCATTACTCCTTAGTACTCGTGGAAAGATATCTCAGAAACAAAATGTCCAAACGGCATGAAATTTAATAGCATACTACTTGGATGCTGTAGCTTTCATTTGATGCTGAGAGAACTCAAATCGATTGACACACGGCTGATTCATTTATTATGAAGCATTTTGTCAAAGACCTCTTAAAAAGTTAAGTTGTATTACTCCAAAGTACTCCCCGAAAGATATCTCGGTTACAAAATGTCCAATCGGAATGAAATTCAAAAGCGTTCTTCTAGGGTGCAGTAGCTTTCGTTTCGAGCCTTAAGAACCCGATTCGGTTGATAGACGGCTGAGAAATTTATGGTGATACACTTTGCCAAAAATATCTAAAATAATTAAGTTGTACTACTCCCTAGCACTCTTTGAAAGATATCTCGGTAACCGAACGTCCAATCAAAAAAAAATTCAATAGCGTTCTACTAGGATGTAGTAGTTTTCGTTTGGGGCCTTAAGAACCTAAATCGGTTGATAGACGGCTGAGAAATTAATGGTGATACACTTTGTCAAAAATATCTAAAATAATTAAGTTGTACTACTCCCTAGCACTCTTTGAAAGATATCGCGGTAACCGAACGTCCAATCAAAAAAAAAATTCAATAGCGTTCTACTAGGACGTAGTAGCTTTCGTTTGGGGCCTTAAGAACCCAAATCGGTTGATAGACGGCTGAGAAATTTATGGTGATACACTTTGTCAAAAATATCTAAAATAATTAAGTTGTACTACTCCCTAGCACTCTTTGAAAGATATCGCGGTAACCGAACGTCCAATCAAAATAAAATTCAATAGCGTTCTACTAGGATGTAGTAGCTTTCATTTGCTTCCAAGAGAACTCAAATCGGTCAACAGACGGCTGAGAACCGTGAGTGACATTTTTTTGTAACATACATACACACACACACACACATACACACACACATACACACACACACGCACATACAGACATTTGCTCAATTCGTCGAGCTGAGTTGATTGGTATATGTGACTCGGCCCTGCGGGCCTCGGATCGAAAGTCGGTTTTCCAAGCGGTATTTATACCCTTCTTATGGGTGTAAGAAGGGTAAAAACTAAGAATGCGATCCATATTTGACGCGATCGTTAAATTACCTCACCTTACCGGTGAGACTGAGGCCTGAGTGTCCTCTGTTGTAGGTAAGAGTCGTCTCCATTCTACTTGGTCCATGGCTATGTGTCTCCAGTTCCTCACTCTGCGAAGGGCCCGCAAATCGTCCTCCACTTGATCGAGCAACCTAGCTCGCTGCGTAACACGTATTCTATCCAACACCCTGATGACGCCCATCATAGCCTCCTGATTTTCAAGATGGTTGGTCTCTCAGCAGTTGATGCAGCTCATGGTTCATTCGCCTTCTGCAAGTCCCGTCTTCTATCTGCACTAGCGTGGGACACAAAAATACATTTTACTCCTGTACACTTTTTGAGTTCCATTTTGGCCCCATATCAACAGTGCAAAATTTCAGATCGATCGGAGAAACTATATTTTAGCGCCAGCCATTTTAAGTTTTCATACGATTTAGTATGGGGAAAATCACTTTTTCAAAGAAAAATCGCCACAGATTGCCCCTTAACTCCTCAAAATAAATCGATGAATGATTTCTGTTGGAAATTTTACGAGGAACCAACCCTCCGAAGACCGCAAAGCGATCTGAGGCATGTGAAAAAAGTTATTGACTGAAAACCGAATGGCATGCAAACGCTGTTTAACATGTAAGGAATAACAATAAATAATAAAATTTCGTTATTTTATCGATCGGGTCAAGCCTAATAACTTTTTACACGAACGTCGTATTGATTGGCTGTCTTCAGAGGTCTGATTCCTAGTGAAGTTTTCTACAGAAATCATTATTTTTAGGGATCTAGGGGTGACTCCTAGCGATTTTTCTTTGCAGGAGTAATATTTCCCCATAGAATGGCGGACGCTAAAATATAGTTTTTCCGATCGATCTGAAATTTTGCACGGTTAATATGGGACCAAAGTGAAACTCAAAAAGTATACAGGAACTTGAGTTTTTTTCATTTTTTGTATTTTTCCATATAAACCTAATCTGCACTCCGCTGTAGATGGTGTGCAACACCTGCCGTCTAAGGGACCGTACACAAATTACATCACGCTTTTAGGGGGGAGGGGGGGTTTTGCTGAGCGTGACAACCCTTACAAAAAATATTGAGGTCCCATACAAAAAGTGTGACATAGGGGGGAGGGGGATTGGAAAAGGTCGATTTTTGCGTGACATAATTTGTGTACCACCCCTAAGTCTAAGAGCGCGTTGGCCCTCTGAACGTATAGTCCATGTTTCGTGCCCATAGAGAACTACCAGCGTTTTGTAGATAGTTTGTTCGATCGTAGAGTTCTGCGGCGTCCAAAGTAAGCTAGATTTTCTGCCACAATGCGTCTCTGAATGTCAATGCTGGTGCCATTGTCAGCGGTCACCAGTGAGCCCAAGAACACGAATTCTTCAACCGCCTCGATTTCATCACCGTCGACAAATAACTCGGGGTGGCGGGCGCGGTATTTCCTCCCTCGATCCCTTTGCCATCGTGTATTTTGTCTTTGACACATTAATGACTAATCTGATTCGTCTGGCTTCACTCTTTAGTCGGATGTACGTTTCCGCCATCGAATCACATTTCCGATCAATAATATCAATATCATCAGCGAAACCAAGAAGCTGAACGGACTTCGTGAAAATCGTTCCACTCGTGTTTATCCCCGCTCTCCTTATTACACCCTCTAAAGCAATGATAAATAGCAAGCACAAAAGACCATCATCCTGCCGTGACCTTCTGCGAGATTCGAAGGGGCTCGGGAGTGTCCCGATACTCGAACTTCGCACATCACTCGATCCATCGTCGCCTTGATCAATCGTATCAGTTTATCCGGGAATCCGTATTCATGCATAATCTACCATGGCTTTTCTCGATCGATTGTATCATACGCCGATTTGAAATCGATGAACAAGTAATGTGTGGGCACGTTGTATTCGCGGCATCTCTGCAACACCTGGCGGATGGCGAATACCTGGTCCGTTGTAGCGCGTTCACCCATGAATCCAGCCTGATATTGCCCCACGAACTCTCTTGTAATCGGTAATAGACGGCGGCATAAAATTTGAGAGAGTATCTTGTAGACAGCGCTCAGTAATGTGATCGCGCGAAAGTTCCCGCAATCCAACTTGTCGCCCTTTTTGTAGATGTGACACACGATACCTCCCATCCATTCCTCCGGTAATACTTCCTCCTCCCACATCTTGGTAATGACCCAGTGTGTGTAGTGCTTCTCCACCGTATTTTAGAAATTCGCGTGATAGTTGATCTGCTCCAGCGGCTTTGTTGTGCTTCAACCGGCTAACCTCCTCTCCAATCTCTTGAAGGTTAGGGGCTGGATATCTTTCGTCCTGCGCACGTATTCCTAGATCTATTACCGCGCCACCTTCGGTGCTTGCAATGTCGCCATTGAGGTACTAATAATAATGCCACCTCTCGACCACCTCACGCTCGCTCGTGAGAAGATTCCCGTGATTATCTCGGCTCATATCGGCTTGTGACACAAAGCCTCTGCGCGAGCGGTTCAGCTTCTCGTGGAACTTTTGTGTATCCTTAGCGCGGCACAGCTCTTCCATCGCTTCGCGATCTCGTTCTTCCTGCTGGTGCTTCTTCCTCCGGAAGACTGAGTTCTGCCTGTTCTGCGCCTGTCTATAACGTGCCTCATTCGCCCTCATATGTGTGTTGCAATTGCAACATTCTCACCTCTGCTGAATTCTTCTCGTTTTTCAACTGCTCACATTCGCCGTTGTACCAGTCGTTTCTGTGATTCGGAGTTGTGAAGTCTAGTGCTGTAGCCGAGGCACAACCTATGGCGCAGGGGCATTCAGACCTTTTGTTTCGTGGTGCACTTTTTAGAAATAAATTGACGCGTGGTGCACCTTTAAACATTTCAAAGCTATAATTCAAAGATTGTTAAGTTTTGATATTCTTAGAATATCGATAAAAATCTTAGATATTTTTGGGTAAGAGTACGGACTCTTGAAGGAGTCGGATCCCGGTTTCTGGTGAATTTGGTAAAAGCGAATTTTCAGAGTCCTTGTATTGATTCCTGACAGATAACTGGAATGATTTTTTTTTAAATATTGTTCAAAAAGGTTTGCAGAGGTTCTTGAAAAATTCTATATAAAATTGTTGGTTGATTTTTTAGATCTTATCTGAATGTTTTCTATTAATAAGAATATATGGTTGACTCATGAAAGATCTGAGGAATGTTCCCGGAAAAATCATGATCAAACTTGAAAGGTATTTAAAAGATCCTTACTGATCTTCCTTCCGAGATGCTTGTTGAAGTTCTAGAAAATACACGAATACACGAAGATACATGACTTCATTAGAATTATGTTTATATCTGACGAGGTCCTTGGCAGATTTATGTTACAAATGTTTGGACTTCACTGCACATTTGGAGGTTTTCTAAATATAATATTTCATATTGACACTGCTATCAGTTATGTACTCAAGTTTTTAGTCGATTTTTATTGTGAATTTTTCATCAAATTTGAAGCATAGCTATACAGAAGCCACCAAGTGCACCCCGGTGCACGATCTGAAAACCTCTGCTGTATATCATCAGTACGTCGTATAGGGCACTGCATGAAATTCTCTCCTTCTCTTTCACTCTAACAGAAATTTTGTAAACAACAAGGCCAAGAAACGTCAAAATCCCATACAAATTCAAAACAGTGCAGTGCCCTATAATATTATTCTATTAGGATAGAATTTAACAACAGAAATTCGCCTGCCTCGATGTTTTTCTTCCGTTTGAATTCCTCTAACGATAGAAATTCAGTGCTGAAACTTTTATTTATTCCAAATCTTTCAATCAATTCATATTTAACGATTGAAATGGTGATGCATATTTTGCATCGTAATGCACTATTTGTAATTTCAATATCATAACTTGCAATAAAATAACTTTCATACGCAAGGCTCTTAATTTTTATTGAAATATATCAGCATTTTGATAAATTTTGCACTGGGCAACTCTCGCTGAGACCGGCCCACTATTTACACCTTGTCTTCAAAAATGTTTAAGGTGCCGATTTTCTGAAAGCCCTCACTAAAAAAGTAAGAAAAATGCATTTGGTTACTCAAATTGATGGACCCCCCGTTAGTTTGAGCCACAACAATTTTTGCAGACCCCTCGATTTTGGTTAAATGGTGGCTCATTTAAACCGTTATAATCCGAAAGTTTCTCCAAAAACCACCTTAAAACGATTTGTTGTTAAAAAGAGGAAAGATAGAGCTACTTTTTACAATCATAAAAAGTTGGGTCGGCCATATTGATTTTGGTCGCCATCTTGGATTTTTATACCAAAACAGTTTTTTCACCATGAGGGCAACCACCGATTTTCAAAATTTTTGCATCAATTGAAAGCTGAGGCATTTATACATAACATATCAAAAAATTAGAGATGTCTTTTTTTCCTATCAAAAGTTATCTGCAGTTTTGTAAATTAAGCCACGTTTTCTCCATACATTTCCATGCGCACCGGCAAAGCCATGCAACAGCATCCGAGTTTACGCCTGCATGTACAGTCGAACTTCCATGAGTCGATGTTCCTTGACTCGATATCGACTCATGGAAGTAAATTTTCCCATACTGAAAAATGATTTCTGGGTTACTATGATGGTCCCCCAAAAAGCTTCCCAAAGGATTTTTGTTCCACTACTCGATATATCCTTGAGTCGATGGTCCCTTCAATATCGACTCATGGAGGTTTTACTGTATACACAAAGGCGCGTGTCGCAAAATTTGGCCTTCAAACTAGCAACACGGCCCACCAACACCAAAGGGATCTGATTGCAGAAAACAAATATCAAATTCGACCAATCAGCGGCTGGTCTCCGTTTGACGGACAATAATTATTGGTCTCAAATTGGCTGACTACGGTTCGCATTCTATCCTAGCCCAAAGCCTACTACACTATAAAAACTGAAAATGCTACGTTACTTCAAGTTACATGCCAAAAAATTACACATTTCGCAAAGAAGCACATCGCTGACTGCACGGTACACTAAAACCTCTTTTTATACATGTTATTTTTATGCACTTTAAATTTGTGCACCTTTTTTATGCCCTGCATAAAAAGAGGGAAAGCTACTCAGAACCAATACTGAGCATAAGAATATTTAATAATGACTTGAACTATTGGAACGGTGGCTAAGGGATGTTTACAGAGGAGATCAAAGAAAGGTGACAGGTTCGTTTTTGGGTGTTTCCGAAGCTCTCATGTGCGTTACATTGGGTCCGAGTGGGTCTTAAGGAGGTTTCGGAGTAATTTCAGGAAGTCTTCAGGAAGGTTTCAGAGGCGCTACGGAAGCGTTTTCAGGGGTTTTTGTTGCGGAGGATTTTTTTTAAGTATTTCAGGAAGTTTAAGACTATTTTCGGCGTGACGGAGGAGTTTTCGGGGTATTCGGTGCTTCTCAGTTGCGTTACATGGGGTCCGAGGGGGATTAAGGGGGATTTTGAAGGCATTCCAGGACGTTTCAGAGCATTTTCTGCAGGACTAAGAGGCGTTACGAAAGCGTTACGGAAGAGTTTCCCGGGGGTTTGGAACCCCTCAGGTGCGTTGCATGGGGTCCGAGGGAGTCTAAGTGGGATTTTCCAGAGTGGGACGTTCCAGAACAATTTCGGCGGATTCAGAAGCGTTACGGTAGCATTACGGAGGAGTTCTCAGGGGTTTCGAAGCCTCTCAGGTGCGTTACATGGGATCTCCGGGAGGGGCGGGGGTGGGTTTGGGTTTTAAGGGGGATTTTAAAGCCATTTCATTCCATTTTCTCCCAAGCTTCGGAAATATTCTTGGTATAACTGCTTCAAATGGTTGTTTCACTATGATTTGATGTCTACTCCGAGATGTTTCATTTGAATCAAGGTCATTGAAAATCAATCATCAAATTCTTAAATCAAGCATGTTTGTCATTACTTGAATCCTCAGCAGTCACAAAGAATTTGTTCATTATAGCGGCGGTTTCAAGTTACGACGTGGGTTTTGTTGAATTCTCATAGTTTCCTTGAACGGCGTCGGACTTGTAATAATAAAGTCGTAATACCCAAGGAAAAACTTCTCTCTATTACAGTACCTAAACGTTTCTATAATAGTGGTATTTTAATGAAATATGTTCCATTTAGGATACATTTCACTAGAATACTACTTATATAGAAACGTTTATCCTTAATTTGAAGCTTTTAATGGTTTCAGAAATGAAACAATTATTATTTGAATACATTTCTGTGTATGCTTAAACCAATCATCCGATATAGTTATTTCAACCCTTAAGTTGAGCATAAACATGCTTGAACCTACCATGCGAATAAGTGAACTGTCAAACGATCAAGCATAAATATTCGTGATATGAGCATAATATTGGGGCTGTCCATTAATTACGTAAGGGAATTTTTGAAACTTTTCGACACCCCCTCCCCCCTTGTAAGATTTTTTGTATGAGAACCGAAAAAAATTTGTATGGCGCGTAAGATTTCTCAAACCCCCCCTCCCCCCATAAACCCTTACGTAATTAATGGACGGCCCCTATCGTTGAATCAACCATATTTCTAGCTCTAACCAGATCATAAACTTTGCTTAACTCAAGCTTCCAATATTCTTCGACCTATTGTATTGCGACATTTGCACCCATTTAGACTCGGCCAAAATTCATTATCATCACAGTCGAATTTCGCACACGACTTCGCAGCGGCTGGCATACACAAGTTCTGTTGAGTTCATCACAGGGGCGTCGGTTGCACAACAGGTAAACAAAATCAGTTTGATTTGTGTGAAATGTCGCTGGGAAATGATGATTCAGTGGATTCTCAAATCATCACAGTAGTCTAAACATCAACAAGAAACCCAATATTATGCATGATACTATCTCAAAAAGGGAATATATTAAAGTCAGTGCATAAATATGCTTGATTGGGACTGAAATATGATTGACTTGACTTTATTTTTTTCTCCGTGTTCAGGAAGTTTCTGAGCAGACTCTGAAATACCTTAAAACGCCCCTCAAACCTCTTGCAAGGCCTTTTAAAGGCTCCTAAGATCCCTTGACTTGCCCCTAAAGCCCCTTGAAATGCCCCTTAAACCCACTTAATACTATTGAAATACTCCAGAATTCCCCGTAATCCCATGAAAACACAAAAAAATCTTGAAATAACACCCTTAAAAGGCTTCTCTATTCCCCCGACACAACCCCTTAAAATACCCCTGGAGCCCCTTGGAACCCCTTTTTTGGGCTCTATGGAAACTTTCTGGCAACCCCCTTAACCCCACCTCAACTACCCAGGAGCAAGACCTGTTCTCGTGAACTAGATTCTCTAATTAAGGCGAAACTGGATCCATTTCCTCACCTTTTGGTTTTTGATTTTTTATAAAATAACGAAGCAATATTTTCAAAATCGGTTTTCGTGCACATGTAGAGTATAGATCAAGGTATCTTCTGAATTTTTTCCTGGTGGAAAAAGTTTTTCGATTTTGAAGAAACCATTTTTAAACAAAATAACACAAAAAATGGTTTCTGCATAAATGAAAAACATTTTCCACCACAAAAAAAAAACAGAAGGTACCTTGATCCATACTCTACATGTGCACGAAAACCGATTTTGAAAATATTGCTTCGTTATTTTATAAAAAAAAAAACAAAAACCAAAAATATGAGGAAATCCTTCCAGTTTTGCCTTAAAGCCCAAACCTAATTTATGCATAAATTTCCCTCTTTTTAATTTACGTAGTCTCAGCCATGTGCATAAAAAGAGGTTCCAGTGTATATAATTTTTATTGGTGATACGTAGATCGCAAGAAATTTCTTGGCCTACCTCGATGCGTGGAAAATCCAGGCAAGGAACCGCTCAAAAATTAATAAAGCATCGCTTAATTCCGGATTCTAGTACGAAACGTCAAATCAAATGGGGCTTGCTGTGTTAAATTTCTTGACCATTCCGGTCACGGAAAAATAATGCACTGAACGAAAATTACTTGAGCGATTCCGTTTGATACCTCGCATTACAAGGTAGGCCAATTGCGCGTGTAAACAAGCAGTTTCCAAATAATGCGAGGTATGCACTTCAAACGGAATCGCTCAAGTAATTTTCGTTCAGTGCATTATTCCGATCACGGAGAATGGTCAAGAAATTTAACACAGCAAGCTCCATTTGATTAGAAGTTTCGTTTCAGCTCCGTACTAGGATCCGGAATGAAGCGACGCTTTATTATTTCTTGAGCGATTCCTTGCCTGAATTTTCCACGCATCAAGATAGGCCAAGAAATTTCTTGTGATCTGCGTACTACGCATAAATATGTAGCGTCATTGCTATCATGCGCATGATTGCATGCATGGTAGTAGGAGGTAACAGACTATGTTTTCTCTTCCACTCGTTCGATCAAAAATATTAACTACGTTATCACCAAATGTCAGTCGTCCAGAATGTATCACCTTCTAAATGTTGTACATCGTGGCGAGTGCTGAATTGGCATCCCTGCAAAAGTGACAGTTGCGATGAAATGTCAAAACGGACCGTGCGGATCGCGGTAAAAGCTGAATTGAATACTAACGATAGATTGAGTCAAACGACCATGATGTTCTAAACGATTTCATAACCACCTGACACCTGGTTATACCCGTCAAACATCCATTTGATAAAGCTGAGCTCTGTAAGCGATCGTTCAATATACTTCAGCCGTTAGTTTGTATCATGGTTTACCTGAAAAAGAAGGAGATAATATTGGTTTTAATTAATAAATCTCGTCAGTGGTTATTAAAGCTTTTAGTAAACATGTAGGGGAACTGCTGAATTATATGGCCAAGTTTCGGGCAATTTGGCTGACAAAAACTCCCTCATGACGAAAAAACAAAACTGCCGAAAATAACCTAAGTCACCTTATATTGATTACAGAAAGCCCCCAGAGATAATAATCATGAGTTGCTGTAGTAGACTAGTTTTGAGCAGTAGGCCCAGTTTTGCTAAGTTACAAAATCAGTTTTATAACTCTAAATTCTTGCCGGGGCCCATGGCGCACGTTTGCCTCATAAGTAGATGGTCATGGGTTCGATCCCAGCCCCGAAACTTCCGTCAGTTGCGTTTCCCCCAGAAAGCAGATGACACTGACCTTCTTCTGAGCGCATGGCTCAAACGAACCCGGTAACGGCAAACGGCAACTCGTAATGGACCCCCAATTGGACTTGAAAAGAAGGAAGAGTCACACATCAACATACCCGTGCTCATCATTCTACCATGGGCAGGGTAGAAAAGTGACAGCAGCGCAAAGGCAACCAGTTAGATATATGTAGTAGAATTAGAATAGAATAGATTTGGGCGCTGTACAAAGTGTAAGTGCAGCTGCCAATTGGAATCGCTCACGCAGTGCCCTAGTGGACAAAAAAGCTGTAAATTAGGTTGAAATGTTGAAGAATAAAAACACTCTAAATTCAGCCTTCTTAATGCTGATCCTTTGAAAGATTCACGTATTTCGACCACGACTTGTAGTTTTCCTCAGTGTCAGTTAAATATTCACTGAGTCTGAAATTCAGTCTCAATCGCATAGCGTATTCATAGAGAATATTTCTTAGAGGGTTCGCAAAATTGGTACAATATGGCAAAATCAATACAAAATGTTGTTGTTGTTGTTGTCAATTTTCAACGTAATACTGTTTGAAATTTTCAGTTTATTCTTAAAAACGATAGAGTAGCTCTATCACAACTGTTGTAATAGATTATTAATAAGCAAAGTTTGATAGATTACTGAGAAGATAATTGGTAACTTGTTGGCAAATTTCTCGAAAGAATTAAATAGCTTCTACCACAGTCCCGACATCACCTTTCAGAATTATTTTCAGATTATCCTCAACATCTTCTCAAGATTTGTAGAGAATCATACTAGTCTTGTCTATGACTTAATGCATAACTAACTTTGGCGAGATGGTTGGTTAGATCTTGACACGATCCTTGACGTCCTGTTAATATCAAGCAAAACCGAAAGAAAGTAATAAATAAAACTGTTAGACTGGACGAGATGAGTTAGGAATATGCGTCCTGAGCCACTGTACACCACCGTATGTAGTTCCACAAGATTTGGTGGTTGTATGTTGTTAATAGTCAACGACTAGCTGCGAGAGGTGCTGCGGAACAACAGCCGGTGGGAGTCACCACCTCGCGCGGATGACCGAACCGGCCGGTTCGACACTAGTACCGTACCGACCGACAACGCGACGGCGACGACGATACAGAAACACGTCGAAAGAAGTGTATGGTTATTTATAATCCTCCATAAGAGATTCCAGCCAGCCAGCAGGCCAGGCCAGACAGGCCAGTGTAAATATTTAAATTATTGACCATTTTTTTGCGGCTAATATACATAATTTTTGCTATTTTGTTTGAGTTTTCGTCTGATTCGAGTCTGCTGTCGTGTCGGGAAGGTGAAGTGTGATGATTACGGTTGTGAAGGTATGTCGCGAGTAGTTTTTTTAAGCTCTTAGGATTTCCCTGAATAATGTGAATTGTACTCATGGTGAGGTAATGTGTCTCGAGAATTTTTGTTATTTCTTAGTTTAACTACTGAAGTCACAGATGGCAAATTGAAGCTTACATTATTTATGAGCGTATCTCATGTTTCGGAGACATACTTCGCTTTTGAAGAAAGTAAGCCACCGATAAAATCTTTATATATGCAGTAATTAATGGATTAAATTGATTACATGGTCCCTTAAATCTAAAACAGTAAACGGGCGGGTATCCAACAATTTCATACTGAGAGTGACAGAAATATTGTTGATTTTCTTGAGCGTATAGTATCAACATGCCTATCATATGAATGCAAAGCGGAAAACAATTGATGATGATAGTGTCCAGTTATTTTCTGTGGATATGCTAATAGAACACATACTTTTTCTCATTTTTTTTACAGGATTTCATGAGTATTTTTAAAAATTAAACCAAACATCTTAAAATGCGCTAGAACAAACTTGACGAGACTTGAAGAGGCTAGAAATAAACAGAAAGACTAGAAGAAACTTGAAGAGACTGAAAGGAATTTAGATGATACTAGAAGAGTTTAGAAGAGTCTAGAAGAGACTGAGAGATACTAAAAGAGACAAGAAGAATCTAGAAGAGACCAGAAAATAAAAATTAGGAAATACTTAAAGGGATCAGAAGAGATAAGAAGAGACGATGAGAGACTATGAGAGAAAAGAAGAGACAAGAAGAGATTCAAAAAGACAAGAAAGGATTGAAAGACACTAAAAAGACATACAAACAAACAGGCTAGAAGAGTCTAGAATAGACACGAAACAATCAAGAAGAGATAGAAGAGACTATAAGAGGATATAACGAGAAAAGAAGGGAATGATAAATAGAATAGAATAGAATATAATATAATAAAATATAATAGAAAATATGAATGGAACAGAATAAAATTTAGTAGAATAGAATGCTTAATATTTTCCTACAAGTTAACTTTAAGATTTTCAATGTTAACTGATCAAATTACCTTCTCACCCAAAACATAATCATGAAAACCGTCTAGTCCTAATCTCATTATCGCACCCAACACAGAGCGTACGTGCGTCTCCTAAATGTCTGCTGGGAACAATCTGCTAATTTTTGCAAGAAGTTGCAGTCCAGATTTGTGTCCCCATGCCCAAAAATAGCCCCATTTGCACAAATTATGCATGCAAATGTGCTTATACGTGCTAAACTGCTCTTGCCTGGCTGCCTTTCCTGCTAGCAGCCCCAGCGAACGGAACGGACAACATCCCAGACCAGATATGATCGTCCTTAGAGAGGAAAACACCAAATCTGACCCACCCAGTAATGATGGCCAACGGCGACACATCGACACGCTCCGCTCCGCAAAAGAGCAACAGGCTTCCCAATGCAATGGTCCCACCCGCTCGTTAAATATTTAAAAACGTACCGTCTGAGCCGTTCCGGTGGTGCGATGTCGTGCTGCCTGTCCAGTCAGTGCCCAACCCATATAGCAGCCTACATGCGTCCACTCCAAGCGACCAGGAAAGTACACGAGGACCGACCGTCCGTCCGTCCGTTCGTCGGCCGAAGGAAGCAGAACAGAATAAGTGGCGCTTGGGCTGTACTCGGATTCACTCCCTCCGGAGGCAGGAAGGACGTGCGACGGCTTTTACGCTGACGCGGTGACGGTCGAGCTTCCAGCAACAAATTCATTCTAATTTTCTTCCGCCTCCGCTCGGTCGCCACTTCCTGTTCACACAGCCCCCCTAGCAAGCACCAACCAACAACCATCGCATCGCATCATCGTGAAAGGTAGGAGGAATCACGCGGCTAGCCGCGTCAATTTTTTGCCTTTCTCTGTTGCTTTCTGCTCTTTAATGTTGTTTTTTTTTCGTTGCGCTACGTTGTTGCGTCGGTCAAATCCCATAAAATCAGATACCGTCCATGATGATGTCTTCGCACCAGCACCAGCAGGTGGCAGCGGAGGAGCAGAATGGAACGACGACGACGTCGAGACAGACCTAAATACTTGCCGAAAAATGCGGCTGGTGAATCCACTTTTGGAGGAGGGTTGACGTTCTCGATATTATCGATTTCAATTTTTAGAACTTTGAGAGCACATGAAGTTTTACAGATTATGGGTGACAGCGATGCCTGAAATACTTGATTTACAAAATAAGCCTATGGAAATAGTGACCAAATAGAGACTTACAGTAAGTTACAGAATGCGAAATAGTGACTAAAAAGAAAGTTTTGACTGAAGAACCGGTCTCATTCCCTTGTATGAGACCCTTGAATGCAACACACAATCAATTGAAGAGGTGATCAAACCCGGCAGATATTTCTCCGTGCTAGAAGGAGATTCTCTGGACCGAATCATAGCGGATGGCCCAGAAATGTGACTCAGCGTGACCCATTACGACCAGGCATTGTTTGCTATAAAACTGTTCTGTGACAGGATAATTATTGAATCGAGCCCTGAGAAAAGTCCCATATCTGGACCGAAAAGTCGGCAATGATCTAAAATCAGTCAACGCAAATTATTTTGAACTGCAAGCCGGATACCCAAGAAATACATTTTTAAGTTTCTGAAGGGTTTCGGAAGGTTCATGTGGTTTTTTGAGGCTTCTAAAGGTGGCTTCAAGTGTTGTTCAGAGAAGTTGCTAGGCGTATAAAGGCTATAAGAGATTTTCAGAAGAGTTCTGGAAAAGGTTCCGGAGGAGTTTCCAGGAGTTCAGGGTGGTTTTAGCGGGCTTTCAAGGTAGTTTCAGGAAATTTTCAGAAGGGTTTCAAGGCGTTTCAGGATTTCAGGTGATATCAGGGATACATCCTCTGGGACGCCCCTGAAATCCCTTGATGCCCCTGAAATCCCTTGATGCCACTGGAACACGCTTGGAACACCTCAGAAACACCAAAGAACACCATTGAAACCTCTTGAAGCTTCCTGGAATGCCCCTAAAACCCCCTGAGGCCCATAGAATATAAACCCTTTAAAATCTTTGGGACACCCCTGGAGTGGCTATAAAACTCTATAATTACCCTAAGAACCCCTGTAACGCCTTGGGACACCTAGGAAAACCCCTGGAACGCTTCTGAAACCCCTGAAGCTTCATAAAACGCCTTTGAAACCCCCTAAAAACTCGTGAAACGCTTCTGAAATTTTGTAAAGCCCCTTAAAACATCAACGGAACGCTCCTGAAATCCCTTGGGTAACGCCTGAAACCCCTCGAAACCACAGAAGCCCCCTATGAGACTCTAAAACACCTCTGGAACGCTCCTGGGACTTCCGAAGCCCTTCGGAACACCCCTGAAACGCTCCTAAAACACCGGGAACGCCTCTGCAAAATCTGAATCCTCATGGAACGCTCCTGAAACTCATTGAAAATTCCTGCAACCCCTCTTGAAACTTCCTGAGACACCCTGGAACTTACCTGAGAGCCCCTGGAACGCCTCTGCGACGCCCCGGAACTACTTGGAACACTCCTGGAACGCTCCTGAAATTTTTGGAACGTTTCTGAAGCCCTCTGAAGCGCTATGGAACGCTCATTAAACCCACTGAAACCCCCTGGAAAGCTGCTGAAACCCACACGAGACGCGACATGAGACAAGACCTAATAGTTATCTTTCTTATTGCATCTTGCTTTGCTTTATAGATTACCGTGCAAATGTTCAATCGTCTAAAATATTTGTTCACACGTCAAACACCAAGGAAAGTAGCAAGTAAACAAACCGATTATTCCATGCACAACCCAAAGAGTGCAACCAACGCTTAAAATTTCTAGCAGCGAAACGAACCAATGTATGCTGAAACTGGTGGGAACATATTGTGGTGTGACAAAAAACTTCTGCAGGGGGTCGAATACGGTGCAAAAAAAGCAATACAATCGTCAAGAAAAGATTAAAACTGCCTTTACGTCGACCGGGTTCGGGCGTGATTTATCTTCAGGACAAGGTATGGACTGCGACGCTGGACTCGTTAGGTTTGTATGCGTTTACAGTATTCATGTGTTCTTTTATTCTTGTTTTTATCTGTTGGCGCGCTTGCCCTATGTAGACTGCAGAGCAGTCTCGGTATGAGATCTGTTAAATCCATGACTGCTCATCTAGGAGGAATGTATCCTTTAGACTGCAGAGTAGCTCCCATAACGTACTATCGTTTCTATGCTTCGTGCAATCCATTTCGTCGAAGTTTGTTCTTATTTGGTTGGCCACTTTGGGGTACAAGTAGAACGGTTAATTGATTTTTGTTTGTTCATTCGGCAACTGGCTTCAACGTTGTTATGTTCTTGCGGTATTTTTTTGCGCTTATGTTTTAGCAGATGTTTTTTCTCAAAAACGTTCAACCATACCAATTAACTTCAGCCGCTGCGAAAATTTGTTCTCGCTCTTCGTTGAAATCTGCACTTACCATCGGCACATTGTAAAGCCTGTGTGCCATCGAATAGAGGTAAAAGTTGATAGTGCTACTGAAACCCTTTGAAATTTCTTGGAACGCCCCTGAAAAACCGTAGCAACAAGGAAACCTCCTGAGACCCCCTGGAGCGCTCCTGAAATCCCCTGGAACACCACTGGAATGCCTCTGAAATCCTCTGAAGCCCTATGGAACGCCTCTGAAACCTCCTTAAAGCCGTGATACACCCCTGGATAATCCCTGGAAAGCTTCTTAAGCCCCTTGAAATGTGCGATTAGATAAAATCAATTAAAACCGGCTACTATGTCTTGAACTAACAAACGATGTTCTTGTACCGACTTTTCGAACCCTCTAAGCAGAATACCCTCTTCGAATGAGTGTAATCAGTTTCGTACCTTTTAATTTAACATAGGGCGGAATTAAAAGGTGCGAAACTGATTACACTCATTCGAAAAACGATGTTTATTACTTGCCCAACGTTTCGACACGGGGTTAGTCCCCCGAAGCACTGATCATGACAAGGACACATTCTACGCGCAGCTCGAATGCGAGTACGACCGCTGCCCAAGCCACGACGTCAAGATCATCATAGGAGACCTAAACGCTCAGGTAGGCCAGGAGGAGGAATTTAGACCGACGATTGGCAAGTTCAGCGCCCACCAGATGACGAACGAAAATGGCCTACGCCGCCTCCAAGAACATGGCCATTCATAGCACCTTCTTTCAGCACAGCCTCCCGTATCGTTACACCTGGAGATCACAGCAGACGGAATCTGAAATCGACCACGTTCTGATTGACGGACGGCACTTCTCCGACATTATCGACATCAGGACTTATCGTGGCGCCAACATCGACTCCGACCACTATCTGGTGATGGTCAAACTGCGCCCAAAACTCTCCGTCATCAACAATGTACGGTACTGGCGGCAGCCACGGTACAACCTAGAGCGAATAAAACAACCGGATGTCGCCTCAGCATACGCGCAGAATCTCGCGGCCGCGTTGCCAGACGAGGGAGAGCACGATGTGGCCCCTCTAGAGGACTGTTGGAGAACAGTTGAAACATCCATCAATGACGCAGCCAAGAGCACCATCGGGTACGTGGAACGGAATGGACAGAACGAATGGCTCGACGAAGAGTGCAGAACGGTTTTGGGGGAGAAGAACGCAGCACGGGCGGCAATGCCAATAATCAATACGCAACTCACAATTCGCCCGTGACTCCAGTTTCGTCATATTTCAGCGACCCCAATCCCCCAGTACGTAATTTTTCAATGCACCTTAGGAGGCGGCGCTTTTGACGCTTTTAACTGTTAATCATGTTTCCCTTTGATTATGCAAAATGTCATACACAACAAGTGTGGAACTTCGTAGCCGTACGGTTACGGTCACCAAGCTTCTAATCACACCATGGTCGAGGATTCGATTCCCGCTCCGGGCGATGAAACTTTTTGCGAGAATATTTTTTTTCTTTCGTTCGTAAATTTTCGTTCAGTTTGTTCCACCGCCGACTGAAGACGATGTCAGTGTCTTTTAAGCTAATTCTATGGGTTTACTGATTAAAGTTATGAGCAAACAATAGGAAGAAACATTTCAGAAATATCTATGAAAATCCGTCACAGGATCAGTCGAGGACTTCCTTGAAGGTTTTATCGCTATTTTTTTATTTCAAGAACTGCTCCAAGTAAACTTCACTGAAAATGTTGGCATACGCGAAAATTAGGGTTCCATGGTACCGCTGGAAGTCTAGCCTGGCAGTTATACGAGAACAGTTTTTCTCTTCGAGCTACACCGCAGGGAGTTTGCCGCGTTGGCGGCCAGCTCTTCTGTCACATGAATTTCGAGGGTCGTTCCTATCACATCTCTCTCGGCACCAGTCAAGATCTGGGAACAATGGTCATCCCTTATTATTTGCTGCTAGTCCATTTCGGCTATCAGTGCCCGACAGCTGTACAACTACATACCCGAAGACTCTAAAGTGCCCGCTGCCTCCCATGTATACCAGCATATGACCAATCGAAAAAAATACGAAATAAGGGATAAGTCCGAATTTTGTACTAGATCCACCACGGAGTCGAAAATGGTTGTGATTGTTTCCCTCAGAAGCCTAAGAATCTGTTTAGCGCTACCAACAGATTCAGCATTATAAACGGCGCACGCTGCTGGGTAGAATAGAGATTTATGATGCTCCATTTTTCAGTTTTGGGATAAACCGGATAAACAAACAAGCAAATCTCCTACCTTGGTTACGAAAATTTTAGAATAAGTTTGCTTTGATAGAAAAGTGAAAAAGGGCGCCGAATCTAGCGGCGAATTGAAGATTTAACGCGCCGCTTCAAGCGAAATGCAGAGCAGGCGAAATTACTGGGGGAGCGAATGGCGTCACAAATTGAACTGTATTTGTTCCTGACCTTAATATCTTGAAGTTAAATCTATGGTAATGCTGCAGCAAGGAACCCGACAGAACGTGGAGCGTTACAAATAGAAGCGGAAGCAGCAGACCCACATCTTTCGGGGGAAAACGGCCGCCTGGAAGAAGCGAAGTGCGAGGAAATGGAACTGCTGTGCCGTTCCAATGAAACACGGAAGTTCTACGAGAAGCTCAACGCATCCCGCAACGGCTTCGTGCCGCGAGCCGAAATATGCTGCGATAAGGACGGACCCATGCAGCACACAAGTCACAAACGGGGATGGTAACATAAAGCTGAATTTCAAAAGGCTGGATGCACAAAAGGCTGAATACGAAAGGCTGAACTTAAGAAACTGTAACATACGGCTAAAATTACAAAAGGCTGAAAATATGAAAATTCATATATAAGTTACAGTATTATTCCTTTTTGATTTACGCCTTAACTGAGATAAAGCCTACTTCTCAGCTTCTCAGCTCAGCTATCGTGTAACAGGCACGAAGATATTTGTGTAGGGTGAGTTGGCAACAGCGTGTGCCACTCTATATTATATACTCAGATCACACACGCACACGCTGTTGCCATATCACCCCACACAATATTCAATGCCAAAGGGAGTCAAGAAAATTTTGACACGAAACAATGAAAAGTTCTTGGCCCGAACGCGAATCGAACGCGTAGCCCTAAGTTACATTTAGTTTTGAAACTGAGCTCAGCGAGCCTCTTCATGATGAAGATGATTCATAGCAACGAACACAAAAAGGTACTGATAATATTTATATAGTTAATTTTTCCTTCTTTAAACATGAGCTATTCTTTCGAGTCATGCTGTTTTGGTGATTGTTGTCATTATGGCTACAATCTCATCAGACAATTTTCCTTCTTTAAAATATATGCTATTCTTTTGAGAAATTCTGTCTTAGTAATGTAGGCGTTAAATAATGCATAGGATTTTGACCAGTCGTAAAACTTTCTGATGCAGAACACAGTAACTAAAGCATGTCCCCCCAAAATGGATTAGTTTGGCCAACCATGAACTAGAGTACGGTAGGACGGTCAAACGTCAAGCTCAAGCAAAACTACCCGGGTAGACGTGAACATCATAATCATATCTTAAAACGATCAAATTTTGATGTCATATCTTAATATGATATTGATGAGATATTCAAAAAATTGCCAAATATCTGCTCAATATCTCATCGTGATATGATTTCAAAATTAGTACTTAATTTGATCTTTGGAAAGCCTAGTACAACCCACTGTATAAATGTCGAAATTTCCCAACATTGCGCATAAAAATCATTTTAAGTTTTCAACTTTCATTATGCGCCGTCCCCAAATAACGTTACGCTTCGGGAGATAGGGGATCAATAAATTACGTAACGCTCCAGGGGAATAGGGAATACAGCCTAGCGTTACGACCCATACAAAAAAGTTGGAGTTATCATACAAAAGCACATTATGGATTCCGCCAGATCCTAATGAACCAACCATCGAGTTCAAAAATATCGAATTTAGCGTTACATAATAAATAGATGTTCCCTTATGTACACCACAAATTTTACAAACGAGCACTGGGACAAAAAGGAAGTAGAAGTGGCCTTCATTATCAATAAGCGGGTTTATGGATGCGGCAATTGAACAAAAAAATTTTCTAGTAATCGGCACAAAAAAATGCATATAATCGATATTTGCTTTTCTTCAAAAAAGGCATTAAAATATAAATTGATTTTATCTGATAGATTTCTTAATCTCAGCTTATAATTATTTTATTTCACTGTGAGTAAACCAGCAGAGGCTTTCCAATTGAGTCTGATGACAACATGAGCTGGACCTCGATGTCGAGCTTGCGTTTGTGGTACGAATCCAATAAATTAATCACCGGACAATTTGGGAACTTTATCGACCTGCTAAGCAAAATACGTTCATTTCGAAAAACGGACCGTTTGATTCTAGATTCAACAAAACATACCGCTGCAGACGACAAGTTTTTTGAGTTTCAACCAACGAATTGCGTAGCGATTCTGCCTCGGTATACGAACAGACGACAGTCGTGACGACTACGATATTCTAAATGTTTCCAAAGCTTTTCTGGGCGACAGTTCACAATAAAGCACGTTCAGTGAAGTACATACTAGATTTTTAGCTGATTTTTTTATGGCTAGAAGGTAAATTCTCCGTTTCTGCAAGGAAATTATGCAGGAGGCGTGGGTATTATGATTCCTTGCCTTATTTGGTGCTGTTGGAATGAATCTTTGGAAAACTTTGTTGCAAGAAATGGAGAAAACAATAACACAGTTATCTAAAGTTTTGCTCAAATACCATTAGGTTAGGCAAGGAATCATAATAGCCAGGCTGTTTGCGTCATTTCGTTGCAGAGATTGAGAATTTACCTTGTCATCATACAAAAACTCAGCTCATTACTGCAATCTAGTACTTCTCTGATTGCGTCCTATTGGTGGAAATTCGTCCTGTTTTAGGCGCAAAATAAACCAAACATGTTTCTACGCATGTCGTTTTTAAAGTTTGGATGACTAGCTTTGTTGACAATTCAGAGAAAGAGCATAAAATGTGAAATCATCTAGAGAAAAGTGCTCTTTTAGTTTAGGAAAATATGCAATTTCTAATTGAGCCTTAATTAATTTTTATTTTCCATACCATCACGTCAGTTTGCAAATTTTGGGTGAAAACTGTATTAATATTCTGCAATAGAACATTTATCATTGAGAAATCTGAAAAATACTGCTCAAGATCAAAATTAGCTCTTCACATTTCCATCTGCAACATCCAGAATTCGAAAGATCAAAATCAGTTCTTTGGCACATTCATCTATAACATCCGAAAATTGTAAGATCTGAAAACTACTATTCAAGATCATTATTAGTTCTTTCACACACTCATCCACAACATGGCGGGACCAAACCAACACAACTACCATGACTCGCAAACACCTTGGAAGACGTAGAACTTGATGCTCTTGTTACCTTCTATTTTCAGATATGAGTCGTAGTGCAGTGGTAATGTCGCTGCTCATAAATCACAAGGTCATAAGTTCGATTCTGGTCGCGGCCATTTTTCTTTTTTTTTTAACTTTAATCCATCTGTCAGATCATTTTATGATATTGGTTAGATGTGCTACAGCCCAGATCTCCCCAGATATTAGTCTGATCTTATAACATCAAAATGAGATATTATTATGTTCTTCCCCATACTAATTTTTGATCTTATTTTTGATCTTTTATCTCTTATGTCAAACAAGCCAATAGCTAATTATGATCTTGAGTACTTCACCGAAGGATAGCAAATGATGATATTGTTCTGATTTTTACTTCTACTCGGGTAATGCGAGTGCCACGGCTGGGTAATCGACCAACAAGCAAATGTTCAAGGAGACCGTAAAATTAGTGTATGTAGGGTGACAAAGGGTATTATCGGCAGGTTCGTTCTCTTCGTCATGAGGGGTTTTTATGGACCGAATTGCCTGAAATTTGGGCATGTAACTCAGCTTGGTTGGGAAGGATTGGAGACCAAATCTGAGTTTAACAGGTTTCAAAAAACCACCCATGACGAAGAGAACAAAACTGCTGATAATACGTTAGTTCCCCTATCTAATTGTTTCCAATTAGAGTGCTATGTCTGTTTGTTTGAGTTGTTTGTGTTAAGGCGAAACTGGAAGCATTTCCTCACTTTTTGATTTTTTTATTAAATAACGAAGCAATATTTTCAAAATCGGTTTTCGTACACATGTAGAGTATGGATCAAGGTATCTCCTGATTTTTTTTTTTTTTGTTGTGGAAAATGTTTTTCGTTTTTGCGAAAACCATTTTTGAACAAAATTTCACAAAAAAATGGTTTCTGCAAAAATAGAAAACATTTTCTACCACAAAAAAAATCAGAAGATACCTTGATCCATACTCTACATGTGCACGAAAACCGATTTTGAAAATAATGCTTCGTTATTTTATAAAAAATCAAAAACCAAAAAAATGAGAAAATGCTTCCAGTTTCGCCTTAAGGTTAGTCTTTGGGCTGGTGCATTTGAAAACAAGGCGAATCATTATTTCAGCCTTATGTTACTGCAGCCTTTTGATGCATTCAGCCTTTTGTAATTTCAGCTTTTGTGTTTCAGCCTTTTGTTATTTCAGCCTTTTGTAATTCAGCCTTTTGTACGTAACCCCACAAAGGAGTGTCGACAGCACAGGGTTTTGGTTGTAAAGGAGCCGCATTCATGTAATTCTAACTCAAAAGCAGAATAATTTGAAAATGACTCGTGTTCAACCAAAAACCATCGCTGCCGACACTCCATTGTGACTTGTGTGCTGCTTGGGGAGGTCTGGACTGACGGACGTGAGGTGATCGAAAGGCACTTCGACGAGCACCTGAATGTCGTGGAGGACGTAGGCACGGGAGACCACGACAGCGGAGGGAACGACTACGCTAATGATGGATCAAAACCGGAACTCCTCCAGGACGGAAATGAGCCAACTCCCACACCGAGGGAAGTTGAGGATGACATTCGCCAGCTCAGAACCAACAAAGCAGCTGGTAAGGATGGTATCGCAGCTGAACTCATAAAGATGAGCCCAAAAAAGTTGGCTACCTGTATGCCCCGGTTGATAGTCAGGATCTGAGAAACCAAATAGCTATGGAATGTGAGAACCTCAGAACGATCGCTGCCTACAAAATGATATCCCAGATCATCTTCCGTCTTGTGTCACCTGAAACGACGGGGGAAGTTATCAAGCAGGCTTCGACAATGGACCAGATCTTCTCGTACGGCAAATCCTCCAGAAATGCCGTGAATACCAGGTCCAACGCATCACCTGTTCATCGACTTCAAAGCGGCATACGACAGTGTCGACCGCATAGAGCTATGGAAAATCATGGACGAAAATGGTTTTCCTGAGAAACTGACTAGCAGCGATGGACGGTGCACGGTGTCAAAATTTTGATTATTATCGAACTTTCATGTACCTCGGATGTTCCTTTATAGAATGTTTGAATTTTGGCTATAATGTATAAATGCAAAGTTTGAAAATATTCAATGGGGGAAAATTTTAGTAAGCTGAGCTTTACTAAAAAGCAATAATTACTATTTAAGCCCAAAAACGCCCCATACAAAATGTATGGAAAAATTTTCGCCGATGAAATATTTTCTAGTTTTCCGATTATGAATATTTAGCCCAAATACTAATCATTTTCGAAGAAAAATCCGAGGTACATGAATGATCGATAATAATCGAAATTTTGACTTCCTGCGATGTGCAAAACTGCGTAAGGGTTTCGGGTGGACTATCCAGTGCGTTCGAATCTCGCCCGGGACTGCGACAAGATGACGGACTCTCATGCCTACTCTTTAACATCGCTCTGAAAGGTATTATGCGACGAGCCGTGCTCAAAATCCGGTCAATTTGTGTGCTTTGCGGATGACATGGACATTATGCGTCCTAAACAAAGTACATGCTGTCAGGCGGAACCGAACACTACCGATTCCGTCTAGGTATTAATGTGACGGAATGCGGGGATACCTTCGAGGTGGTGGTGGGATTCGTCTACCTCGGATCCTTACTGACGGCTGACAGCAATGCTAGCCGGGAAATACGAAGGCGCATCCTCAGTGGATTAATTACGGGAATATTCTCACGAGCGAGCGTGAGGTGGTCGATAGGAGGCGGCAACATTACGATGAGCACCTCAATGGCGACGCTGCAAGTAGCGAAGGTGGCGTGGTAACAGATCTAGGAGTATGTGCACAGGACGGAAGACTTCCGGCCCCTGACCTCCAAGAGATTGAGGAGGAGGTTGGCCGGTTGAAAAACAACAAAGCCGCTGGAGCAGATCAACTACCAAGCGAGCTTCTAAAATACGGTGGAAAAACACTGTTGAGAGCACTACACTGGGTCATTACCAAGATTTGGGAGGAGGAAGTATTACCGGAGGAATGGATGGAAGGTATCGTGTGTCCCATCTACAAAAAGGGCGACAAGTTGGATTGCGGGAACTACCGCGCGATCACACTACTGAGCGCTGCCTACAAGATATTCTTTCAAATTTTATGCCGCCTTCTATCACCGATTGCAAGAGAGTTCGTGGGGCAATATCAGGCTGGATTTATGGGCGAACGCACTACAACGGACCAGATGTTCGACATCCGCCAAGTGTTGCAGAAATGCCGCGAATACAACGTGCCCACACATCACTTGTTCATCGATTTCAAATCGGCGTATGATACAATCGATCGACAACAGCTATGGTAGATTATGCACGAATACGGATTCCCGGATAAACTGATACGATTGATCAAGGCGACGATGGATCGAATGATGTGCGTAGTTCGAGTATCAGGGATACTCTTGAGTCCCTTCGAATCTCGCAGAGGGTTACGGCAAGGTGATGGACTTTCGTGCTTGCTGTTCAACATTGCGTTAGAGGGTGTAATAAGGAGAGCGGGGATTAACACGAGTGGAACGATTTTCACGAAGTCCGTTCAGCTGCTTGGTTTCGCTGATGATATTGATATTATTGCACGTAAATTTGAGACGATGGCGGAAACGTACATCCGACTAAAGAGTGAAGCCAGGTGAATCGGATTAGTCATTGATGTGTCGAAGACAAAGTACATGATGGCAATGGGCTCCAGGGAGGAATAACCGCACCCGTCATCCCGAATTTCTATCGACGGTGACGAAATCGAGACGGTTGAAAAGTTCGTGTGCTTGTGCTTACTGGTGACCGCCGACAACGACACCAGCAGAGAAATTCAGCGACACATTGAGGCAGGAAATCGAACTTACTTTGGACTCCGCAGAAACATACGTGCGAACAAGGTTCGCCGCAACACGAAGTTAACTTTATACAAAACGCAGAATAGACCGGTAGTCCTCTATGGGCACGAGACATGGACTCTACGTGTAGAGGACCAACAAGCCCTTGGAGTTTTCGAACGGAAGGTGCTGCGTACCATCTGCGGCGGAGTGCAGATGGAAGACGGGGATTGGTGAAGGCGAGTGAACCACGAGCTGCATCAACTGCTAAGAGAACCAAAACCAACCATCGTCCACACCACGAAAATCGGGAGGCTACGGTGGGCGGGTCACGTCATTAGGATGTTGGATAGCAACTCGACTAAACTGGTTCTCGGGAGTCATCTGATCGGTACAAGAAGACGTGGTACGCAGCGAGCTACGTGGGTCGACCAAGTGGAGGACGATTTGCGGACCCTTCGAAGAGTGCGGAACTGGATACACAAAGCCATGGACCGAATGCAATGGAGACGGTTACTATGTACAGCAGAGGTCACTCAGGCCTTAGTCTGACCGGTAAGTAAGTATGTGTTCTTATGCTCTATGCTAGAGATCATCAACGCCTGGTCTTTTTGACTTCTCATTCGCTTCGTCGATTGGACCCCAATGAATCCAACACCACTTGAGCTCACCCGTAAGAACAATAAATCCTGCCAGTCTACCGAGAAAGAATCCCGGCGAAAACGGCGCGACCGGCAACACGCTGCAGCAGACGGACACGGATAATGTAATACTATGATTGCGTAATACGGCTGGGTTGGCTCTGCTTTTGGTTGTTGTTGTAGCTGTTGTTTCACGCTACTCCAGACAAGAATGTGTATACGTACGCCGTACGGTATTACGGACGAATCGAACCACAAACCGCGCGTATGTGGCCAAATTTAGACAGATGGTTGCATTGCGCCGGCAAAGGAAAAAAAACTGTCTGTGCGATTATGTTTGTTTAATTCTCTGAAGGTTATGAATGAGACACGTGAAGAGGATGAGTGCTAATATTTTTGTTATTTGCATTATTATCATATTTTATCATATTCAGAACTATTGCTTTACGAATTAGTTGAATCGGTGAACAAATAAAACCTTTAAGGTGAAACTGGAAGCATTTCCTCACTTTTTACTCTATGATTTTTTTTTAAATAATGAAGCATTATTTTCGAAAACGGTCTCCGTGCAGAGTTAGAGGAATGATCAAGGTATCACCTGGATTTTTTTAACTTGTGGAAAATGATTATCAGTTTCCAAAAACCATTTTTGATCAAAATTGTGATGACTTTTTTTCAGCCAAATTTTTACTTTGCGCAGCAATATCTCGAAAAGTTTACATGAAAACCCCTTTTTTGAGTCCCGTCCAAAGATAGGAAATTTCAAGAGGAAGATTTTTGTCGAAGACATAATTAGTGGAAAATGTAATTTTCCACATCAAAACCATTTTTCTTTCAAGTGAACAACAGCAGTTTTCATGCGCTTGCGTGTGTGAGTAAGCAACGGACCAGCAGCAGCAGGACGGCTGAGCAAGTCAAACCGGTTTTGTTCGTTGTCGCACAAAGCGGAGACCGAAAAAAACACACGGGAAGGTGGCATCTCGGGTGGGATAATTGAATGAAATTCTACGGCTAATGTAAAGCAGTTGCATTTTGCTGAAACATGATCGTAACTTTCTCTTTGTACGATTTAGTTTTCTCTATGAAAGATATGTTTTGGAAATATTAAAATACATCATCAAATAATGAAGCGCATGTTCTGACTAATGGCATAATCGTTGATTGTATGGACATAAACGATGCATATTAGAGAAGTAAAGTGTAACAAGGTCAATAAAAATGTTTGAATATGTTTTTAGCATTGTCGAGAATGAACATATTCGTAGGTCAGCCGCTGCTGATTACGTAACAACATGTGAATTTGTTGATTATTCAATCAGCTTTTATCAACCAGTTTAAAAGTTATGTGTGTTGTTATTATTATTATTAGTTTATTAAAGACACTTTACCACTAGAGTGGCATTCGTGTCGACTGTGTGTTGTGAGAGTGAGTATTTGTGGATATTTTTCGTGTTTTTCAAATGGTATATCTGAAAATTCATAATTTCTGAGTGTCTTGGCTACTTTGGATGAATGTTTCACTACTTGCTGTCGCAAACACTACAATATAGTACATAACTAAAATATGCATATTCTAGTGAATCTGCACGAAACATAAATCTAGTAGCTAATAATGAATAGCAATTTTCTGTGAGGGGCCGTTCATAAACATGGAAATATACTAGAACTCTACTGGCGCTATAATCACTTTTCTTCTTTAATTATTTTAATAACTTTACTTGTAATAATTGATTATTTTTAACTGATCATCTTGTAGAGCATCATTTGTTTTGATGAACAAAATTCATTTGACACTTCTAGTACCGCTACTGACGCTGGGCGTGGCAAACTAGATGTTAGTCCCACGAACAGTCGCTAGTTATTCTAATTTCATAAAGTACCAAGGGCGTAGCCAGCTTTTCGGCCAGGGGGGGGGCGAGCACCCTTACACTGAAAACCACTTTGCAGTAACAAGGAGTTCAAATACTTCATCATTAAAAAAAAATAAAAGTGAAGTTTGAAATATGGGTGATTAACAGGAATGGTTCAATGGAAGAATCATATATGATTATAATCCTGAGGAATTCCTCAAGATATTGCTTCAGGAATTTCTTAACAAATGCCATCATGAATTTGAATTAATCCAGCAGTTTCTGCAGAAATTTCTTTAATATTTTTCCAAGTTATTTTAATGTAAATATTTCAGCGGAAATTACCTTCGGAAAACTTGCAGTAATTCCGTTGGGAATACCTTCCGAAATTTCTTCAATAATTCCTCCAGAAGTTTTATTACGAATTTCACCATGCATTCTTTTGAGAATTCCCCAGTAATTCTTTACAAATATCATTCTTAATTCCACCAGAAATCCGTTTGAGAAGCTCCAGAAAATACTTTAAGAATTTCTCCGGGAATTCTTTCAAAAATTCCAATCAAACTAAGATTCCTTTCCTTGAGGAATACCCTACCCATGGAATACCCTAAGAAATTTTTGGAGAAATTTTTTCGAAAAATCCTTTAATGAATTCCTTCGGAATTACCAAAAAAAAATCTTTCAAAATTTCTAAAGGAATTCCTTCGGAAATTCCTGAAGCAATATCTTTGGAAGTTGCTAGAGGAATGCATTCGGAACTTTTTAAAGGAATCAATTAAAAAATAATTTCAGGAATTAATTTCGAAAATCCTTGAGGAATTCCACCGGAAATTCCTTGACAAATTCTTCAGAAATTTCTTGAGGAATTCCTTCATTTCTAAAGCTCCTTGAGAAATTCCATAAGACATTCCTTCGAGAGTTTTTCTACGATTTCCTTTAGAAGATTCTTCGGGAATTCCTTGAGGAATTTCTTTGAAATAGATTTAGGATATTCCTTGAGGAACTCCTTCTGAGTTTTCGTGAGGAATTCTTCCGAAAATTCCTTGGGGAATACCTTCAAAAATTCTTGGAGGAATTCATCCGGAAATTTCTGTGAGAATTCCTTCCCAAATTCCTGAAGCAATTCTTTCGAAAATATTGAAAAAATTCCACTAAAAGTCTCATGAGAAATCCCTTCTGAAATTCCATAAGGAATTTCTTTAAAAATCTTTCAAAACTTCCTTGAAAAAATATTTCGGAAATTCCTGAAGAAATGCTCTTTGTGATTTTAAAGGAAATTCTTTGAAGAATTCCTTTAAAAAGCCTTGATAAGGAAAATTCGGAAATTGTTAAAGGAGTTCGTTTGGCATTTTTTTACATATATCTGAAATGTCTTATGGAATACCTTCGGAAATTTCATGAGAAATTGTTTGATAAGTTCGTTGAGGACTTTTTTCGATTTTTTTTATAAATCTTTACAAAATTCCTCAAGGAATCCCAGCGAAAGATCATTGAGAAGTTTCTTCGGAAATTCCTCAAGAAATTCTTTCAAAAATGTATTGCGGAACTCCTACGAAAACTTGAGAAACTTCTTCAAACATTCCTCCAGAAACACGTTTGGCGATTATGTGAGAAAATCCTAAGGAATTTTTTTGAGGACAACCGTCAAAAATTTTTGAAGGAATTCATTCGGAAATTTTTGGAGGTATTTCAAGGCAAATCCATATGAAATTTCTATGGAAATTCCGGGATGGATTTCTTTGGAAATTCGAAGAAGAACTCCTTCGGAAGTTTAACAGAAAATCCTTTGAAAATTCCAGGAGAAATTCCTTTGAAAATTACTGGAGGAATTCCTACGGAAATTCCTGGACAAACTCCTCCGGAAACTCATGGAGGAATTTTTCGTTAAAATCCTGGAGGAATTCCCTCGGAAATTCTTAGAAGAATACCTTCGAGAATTCGTGGAGAATTTCCTGCGGGAATTCCTGGAGGAATTTCTTCGGAAATTCCTGGAGTAATTCCTTCGGAAATACCTGGAGAAATTCCTTCCTTAAATTTCTGGAGGAATTCCTTCAGAAAATCCTTGAGCGATTCCTTCGCAAAAGTCCTGGAGGAATTCCTTCTGAAATTTAAAGAGGAACTCCTTCGGAAATTCGTGAAGGAATTCCCGAAGAAATTCTATCGAAAATTCCTGGTGGAATTCCTTCAGACAATCATGAAAGAATTCCTTTGAAAATTCCAGTTGAAATTCCTTTGAAAATCCCTGGAGGAATTCCACCGGATATCACTGCAGGAATTCCCTCGGAAATTCCAGGAGGAATTCCTTCGGAAATTGCTGGAAGATTTCCTTCGGAAATTTATGAAGGAATTCCTTCGGAAATTCCAGAAGGAATTCCTTCGGAAATTGCAGAAGGAATTTCTTTGAAAATTCCTGTAGGATCTCCTTCGGAAATTCCTGGAGGATTTCCTCCGGAAATTTTTGAAAAAATTCATCCGGAAATTCATGGAGGAATTTCTCATGAATTTCCTGGAGGATTTGTTTTTTGAAAATTCGTGGAGGAATTTCTTCAGAAATTCATGACTGAATTCTTTCGGAAAATTTCTGGAGCAATTCCTTCGGAAATTCATGGAGGAACTCCTTCGGAAAATGCTTTAGGATTTCCTTCGCAAAATTCCTGGAGGAATTCCTTCGGAAATTCATGGAGGAATTCCTTCGGTATTTCCTGGAGGAATTCCTCCGGAAATTCCTCGAGGAAATTCTTCGGAATTTCGTGGAGGGATTCCGTCGGAAAATTTCTGGAGGAATTCCTTTGGAAATTCATGTAGGAATTCCTTCGGAACATTCTTTAGAAATTCCTTCGCAAAATTCCTGGAGGAATTCATTCGGAAATTCATGGAGGAATTCCTTCGGACATTCATGGAGGAATTCCTTCGGAAATTCCAGGAGGACATCCTTCGAAAATTCCAAGAGGAATTCCCTTGAAAATTCCTGGAAGAATTACTCCGGCAATTCCTAGAGTAATTCCTCCAGAAATTTGTGGAGGAATTTTTCCGAAATTTCCTGGAGGAATTTCTCCGGAAGTCCCTGGAGGATTTCCCTCGAAAATTCCTGGAGGAATTACCACAGAAATTCCTGGAGGAATCCTCTCGGAAATACATGGAGAAATTCATTCGGAAAATCCTGAAGGAATTCCTTCGCAAAATTCCTGGTGGAATTACATCGGAAATTCATGGAGAAATTCCTTTGGAAATTTCCAAAGGAATTTTTCCAGGAATTTCCGACAGAATTTCTCCTGGAATTTAAAAAAATCCTTCAGGAATTTCCAAAATGATTGCTCCACGAATTTCAGAAGGAATGCATCCAAGAGATTCCGAAGGGATTTCTCCAGGAATTTCCGAAGAAATTCCCCTAAGAATTTCCGAAAGAATTCCTGCATGAATTTCCAAAGGAATTCCTCCATGAATCTTCAAAGGAATTCGTCCAGCAATTTCCTAAGGAATTTCTCCCGGAATTTCCGAAAGAATTCCTCCAGGAATTTTTGAAGGAATTCCTAACGGAATTTGTAAAGGAATTCCTCCATGAGTTTTCGAGGGAATTCCTCTTGTAATTTCCAAAAATAAAATCCAAAAAGACTTTCCGAAAAAAAAAAATTCCAGAAATTTCCGAAGGAATACCTCCGGGAATTTCTGAAGAAATTTCTCCAGGAATTTCAGAAAGAATACCAGGAATTTCCGAAGGAATTCCTCCTGGAATTTCCAAAGGAATTTGTCCAGTAATTTCCCAAGGAATTCCTTCAGGAATCATAAAAAGCATTCCTCTAAGAAGTTTAGAATGATTTTTTTTTTCCAGGAATGTCCTAAGGAATTCATCCAAGGATTTTCTCAGGAATTTCTCTATAGATTTTTGAAAGAATTCCTCCAGAAATTTCCGGAGGTATTCATCCAAGATTTTTCGAGGGAACTCCCCAAGGAATTTCCGAAGGAATTGTTTCAGAAATTTCCGAAGGAATTCCTTTAGGAATTTCCGAACAAATTCCTTCAGAAATTTTTGAAGGAATTCCTTCAGGAATTTGCGAAGGGATTCCTCCAAGAATTTTGGAAGGAATTCCTTCTGGAATTTTTTAAGGAATTCCTCCAGGATTTTTTGAAGGAATTGCCTCAGGAATTTCCGAAGCAATTCATCCCGGAATTTCTGAAAGAATTCCTCCAGGAATTCCTAAAGAAATTCCTTCTGGAATTTCCGAATGAATCCTTCCAGGAATCTCCAAAGGCATTCATCCAGCAATTTCCGAAGGAATTCCTCCCGGAATTTCTGAAAAAATTCCTCCAGAAATTTCCGAAAGTTTTCATCCAAGATTTTTCGAAGGACCTCGCCAAGGAATTTTCGATGGAATTCCTCCAGTAATTTCCGAACGAAGTCCTTCAGGAATTTCCGATGGAATTTCTCCAGAAATTTCCGAAGGAATTCTTCCAGGATTTTGCGAAGGGATTCCTCCAAGAATTTTGGAAGGAATTCCTCCGGGAATTTCCAATGGAATTCGTCCAGCAATTTCCGATGGAATTCCTTCAGGAATTTCCGAAAGAATTCCTCCAGGAATTCCTAAAGGAATTTCTCCTGGAATTTCCGAATGAATTCCTCCGGAAATCTCCAAAAGAATTCGTCCAGCAATTTCCGAAGGAATTCCTCCCGAAATTTCTGAAAGAATTCCTCCGGGAATTTTTTGAAGGAATTCCTAATGGAATTTCCGAAGGAATTCCTCGTGGAATTTCCGAAAGAATTCCTTCAGGATTTTCCGAAGGAATTCTGCTAGGAATTTCCGACGGTATTCCTCCAGGAATTTCCAAAAAAAATCTAAAAAGAATTTCCGAAAAAAATCCTCCAGGAATTTCCGAAGGAATTCCTCCAGGAATTTCCAAAAGAATTCTTCCAGCAATTTCCGAAGGAATTCCTCCAGTAATTGCCGAAGAAATTATTGCAGGAATTTCTGAAGGAATTTCCAATGAAATTCGTCCAGCAATTTCCGAAGGAATTCCTCCTGGAATTTCCGAAAGAATTCCTCCAGGAATTCCTAAAGGAATTCCTCCTGGAGTTCCAAAGGAATTCGTCCAGCAATTTCCGAAGAAATTCCTCCCGAAATATCTGAAAGAGTTCCTCCAGGAATTTCCGAAGGATATCCTCCAGGAATTTCCGAAGGAATTCCTGCATGAATTTCCAAAAAAAAAAATCCAAAAAGTATTTCCGAAAAAAAATCCTCCACGACTTTCCGAAGGAATTCCTCCAGGAATTTTCAATGACATTGGAATTATTTTGTGCAGGAATTTTGTAAGGAATTCACCTAAGGATTTTCTCACGAATTTCTCTATGGATTTCTGAAAGAATTCCTCCAGGAATCTCCGCAAGTAAGGAACTACCCAAGGAACCAAGGAACTACCCAAGGATTTTCTGAAGGTTTTCCTCCAGGAATTTCCGAAGGAATCCTTCAGGAATTTTCGAAGGAATTTCCGATGGAATTCTTCCAGGAATTTGCAAAGGGATTCCTCCAGGAATTTCCAAAGGAATTCCTCCAGGTATTTCCGAAGGAATACCCTCAGGAATTTTCGAAGAATTTCCGAAGGAATTCCTGCATACATTTAAAAAAAAATACGAGCATGCAGGAGAATTTTATGTTTACTAGTCAAAAACAGCTCTGATCATCTAAGTTTTTCAGTTAAGTTAGAATATAGTTGCTCGGTCAGGGGGGGGGCCACGGCCCCCCCCTGCCCCCTCCTGGCTACGCCCTTGTAAAGTACGTAGACCAAATGGCTTGCCAAACGGATTCATATTTGAGTTTTGTGCCTTCAAGTCTAAGTTTTTGTAAATAGTATAACTTTGGGTATTATCGGCAGGTTTGTTCTCTTCGTCATGGGGGTTTTGTCGGCCAAATTGCGTGAAACGGTCATATAATTCAGCTTGGTTGGGAATGATTAGAGGCCCACTCTGATAAAAAAAAACCCGGGACGAAGACAACAAAACTGAAGAAATAGCGTAAGTTTCCCCATATCATGACTTTTGGGGTCAATATAAATTTATAGAGCGCATATGAGAGTACATTTTTTCTGAAATAATAAATATCAAAATAAATTGAACCAAGGTAAGTAGTAAATTGAGAGAAACCAGACAGGATAATGGAGTTTCTAGAAAGCAGCTGCGGATTTTGAAGGAAATTTATGATTTGAACAAGTAGTGGGAAATCCAAAGAAATTAGAAGCGTACAAGAAGCCGGGGTTTCTAAGGGTAAGGTATATGTTATGAGAAAAAACTGACGATGTCGGAAGACATGAAAAGTCCATTTTGAATAATTTAAGGTTACTTGAAACAAGATGGTGCTCCAAGGAATAAGAGATTCCCAGAAATACGTTCAATATTTAGCGACGATATTTTTTCAAAGGATCCTTTAGGAATCCTTTAGCATATTCTGTCAAAAGTTGTTTCAGTCATTCTTCCGAGTATTCTTCCAAAAATGCTCAAAAGGTTGCTACAAAAATTGGGTTTTTAAATTAAGAAAAATGTATTGATTTTTTGATTTTATACGAAAGAGCACTTTTTTCTGAACCACCATGATTTTTTTCAGATTTTTAAAACTTTATTTTGGTACCTAAAATCGATTTCCAAGAGATTTTTCGAAATTACCTTTTGACAGCTTGGCAACTGTTTGACAGCTTCGCCCAGTACAAAATGCGACGAGGGGTGATTCGACAAATCGCTCTGCTTCAAGCTGATTTTTAAATAGGTTCCCGGGCACCAAAATTCATGAAAATTTGGATTTTGGATCAGTTTTGCATGCAGATTCAGAATATGGAATTATCTCAACACCGTTCAAGAAGCCAATTCATCCATAAATTCTTTTGTGGTTTCTATAGATATTCCTCCACATTTTTTTTCTCGCGAGTCAAAGATTGTTCCAATAATTCCTACAGAGATATTTACAGAATTTCATCACGAGATTTCATCACGAATTATTTCATTGGACATTTATCAATAGACCCTTTCAGACAATTTTCTTGGGATTACTCCAGGTTTTTTAACACTGTCTACCAAAGCTTTCTTTAGCGATTCTGCCACAGGATTCTCCAAGAGTTCCAGATCTAGCAAGACAGCTCTTCCAGAGTTTTTCTTATGCGTTTTCTTAAAAAAATCTCATTGAATTATTCCACGATTTGCTCAGAATCTCTTCCAGAGATTCCTCAAAGAATTTTTTTCGCCTTTTTCTAAATATTGTCCCAGAGATTTTGAGGAATTTCTCCAGTATTTCTTTAGGGTTTTTTTGCAGAGATTCTTCAAGAAACTCTTGTAGCGAGATGCCAAAACTCGATTCTTCTAGAAATTATTCTAAAGAAATACTCTGGAATTCATTAAAGGTTGGAGATTCCTCTAGGAATTCCTTTTAAAATTCTACCAGAAAGTCTTCCAGGAGTTCCTCCAACAACAAGTCCACAAGAAGCTCTTACGAAGCTACTTTCAGAAATTCATTCATAAACATTGATAAGAACTCGTTCAGAGATTCTTCCAACAACATATAATTCATCCAGAGCTTTATCTGAGAATTGTGTAGGAAATATTTTCCCAGGAATTCTTTCACCTATACCTCAATATCCTTCTGAAATTCCCACCAGAGGAACTCGTTCAGAGTACTCTCAGAGATTCAGCCAGAAACTATTCCAGAGACTTCGTAAGCGATTCCTCTGTAGAAGTTCTCTCAGGAATAACTCAAGAAATTCCGCCAGTAGTTCTTTCAGTTAGTAGTTCTTTCAGTTATCCAATAATTCTTCTAGAGGTTCAATCAATCAAGAGATTCCACCAAAGATTTCTCCAGTGATTTCTTCGGAGGTTTTCTGAAAGCTTCCTTCAGGAAGAGAGTGCCTACTGTAGTTGCTCCAGAGTGTCCTTCTTTCAAGAATTTTTCAGAAGATTCATTTGAAATGGCTCCAGGTATTGTTTCAAAATTTTCCAGCAATTAATGTTCTTCTTGAAGTTTTTTTTCATACAAATCCTCCAGAAATCCCTCCAGGTTCGATATTATTTGATTTTAATTCCAAATATTTCGACAAGAATTCTTCCAGAGTTTCCTTCACAACGAAGTCACCAGGAGTTCATCTACACATTCCAATAGAATTTCCGCAAGGAGTTCTTCCAGATTCCTCCAGATGTACCTAAAAAGTTTCGTCAGTATTATTCTCGAAAGGTTCTTCTAAGAATACCTCCAAGAGTATGTTCATGTGATCGCTACACTGTTTCCTCTTTGAATTTTTGCAGAAATACCTCTAGGAGTTTCTTTGCAGATTCGCAAACATCTGTTGAGCAATCTCTGGAGGATTACTCAGGAGGATTTGTGGAACAAATCGTGATTGATTCTTCGCAGAAAGTTTTTGTTAAATTTCTTCGGGATGGCTCTCTGAAAGAACTCCTGAAAGAACCTCTAGAGTAATTCCAGGGAAAACTTTTTGAGGATCGTACGGAGAATTCTCTACTAGAGTGCCTGGACAGAGTGGATCTGGTATGATGGTTGAAACTATCACGGTCCCGACCTGAATTCAAATCCCCCTCGTGACATACTCACAAAATGTAAGTTCTTCCTTAGCAAGGGAATTGAAGCTGTGGGCCCGGAGACGAACTAGCCCCGGGCTAAAAATTTAGAAATAAAGATAATTCTCAGGAGGATTTTCCGGTAGGATGTCTGAAGCAATTCTTAGAATTCAAAGAGAAGATATGGGGAAGTTTATGGAAGAATCTCGAAGAATGGACGAAGTATTTCAGAAGGAATTTATGAAAGCATCTCTGAAAGGACAACAGAAAGAATTCCTGATGAAATCTTAGAAGAAACCTTTATAGAAAGTTTCTAGGGGGGTTCCACAGGACTTTCAGAAGGAATTTATTAATATGTATCTGAAAGTTATTTCGGAAGAATATTTAGAATAATTCCTGGAAAAAAATAAGCAATTCCCAGATGATGCTTCATATGAATGTGTAGGGGAACTATTGTGAAAATGTTGCATGAATCAGTGTATGAGTTCCTTGGAAGATTTCTGGAGGATTTTTGAAAGTAGCTCGAAAAATTCCTTCTGGAATCTTTGGAAGACTTTTTTGTGGATTTTCAAAAGGAATTGCTGGAGGAGTCTTTTTAAGAATTTAAAGATGAATCCTTTGAAGAATTACAGCGGAAACATTTAAAACCATTCCTAGAAGAATTTGTTCAAGCAAATTGTTGTCGTATCTTTGCAAGAAACCAACCAAGGGAACATTTGAAGAACATGCCTAGAATATGCCTCAATTTCATGAGGAAATCTAAAGAACTATCCGAGGAATATCTGGAAGAATTTCTGAGAAAATCTTTCGAATAATGACGTGAATTTCAACTGGAAAATAATTGATTATTTCAACTGGCTTTCTCAGTCTAAAGAAATACAAAACGATTTGTTTTGTATTGCCCTACGCTTCAACCTTGTTTATTTGGCATTTTTCAACGGTTAAACTGTTTGTTGTTCTTCGTTACATTGATAAATTCCGCAATTTTCGTTTTGGGCTTCTTGTATGTGAGATAACTATTTGTTGATTTTTGTTTGAGGACACTGGATTGGACACACCCATTATCAACGACCTGTACAGCCTCGAATGATTCTTGGAAAAAGCCCTGGAATTCCGCAAAAAAAGCTGGAAACATTTTGAGAAATATATTGAATGAATCCTTTTCTCAAAAATAAATAAAAAGCTCTGAAAATACATGGAAAAAGCTAAAGGAATCCTGAGAAGAATCTTAGTATTCATCCAAGGGAAAGTATCGGAAGAAATTCTTGGAAGGATTCCAGGAAAAAAATCTATAAGAACTTCGAAAAAAATCACGGGAAGAATTTTCCGAAAGAATTCTGGGAGGATTCCGGAGAGAGTATCTTCTTAAAATTCTGGAAAGATTTATTTTTATTGTGGGAGAAATCCTTGGGATACTCCCAAGACGAAATATCCAAAAAAAATTTCAAAAGGATATTCCCGAAGAAAGTCTTGAAATTTGCAAGAAAACCATGGAAGAAATCCGAAATAAATAAAAGGAAGAATTCCCAGAAGAATCCTTGGATTTTTTCTATGTTAAGATTTCTGGTCCGCCGGTGGCAACTTTCAGCGACGGCGGCGGTACTATACTTAGGATTGCCCGGAAGATTTCCAGGAGGAACTCCCGAAGGATTTCTAGGAGGAGTCCCCATAGGGATTCCAGGACATATTCTTGAAGGAATTCAAGGAAGAATCTCAGAGAATTCCGGCAGGAATCTCCAAAAAACCCCGAAGGAAATTTTCAAAGGATTTCGATGAATATTCCCATCCGGAATATTAGGAATAATCATAAAAGCACATACAACAGGAATTCTGGAATTCCAGGAAGAATCCACGAAGAAAATCAAGAAGCTATCCCCAAAGAAATTACATGAAAAATTCTCGATGTCCAGGAGAAATCCTTAAAGTAATTCCAGGAGGAATCCTCCAAAGAATTGCAGGGGGGGGGATTACAGAAATTCCAGGAAGAATCCGTGAAGGATTCTCTAGAAAAGTCCCCGAACGGGGATCCAGGGAAAATATTTCCAGAAAGATTTCAAGGAGGAATGCCCAAAGAATTTTCAGTAGGATTCCCGAAGGAATTTCAGGAGCAATCCCCAAAGAAATTCATGAAGGAATCCCCGAAAGAATTCCAGGAAGAATTTCCGAAGGACTTATAGTTGTAGTCCTCGATGAAATTCTTGGAGAAATCCCCGAAGGAATTCTAGTAGGATTTCCTGAAGGAAGTCGAGGAGAAATCCTCGAATATATAACAGGAGGAATCCCCGAAGGATTTTCAAGAGAAACCTCCGAACGAATTCCATGAGGAATCTTTGAAAGATTTGCAGGAGGAATTCCAGAAGTAAACCCCGAAAAAAATAAGGACGATTCCCTGAAAGAATTTCAGAAGGAATCCCCGAAGGAATTCCAGGAAGAGTCCCTGAATGAATTCCAAGAAAGAATCCCTAAGCCAGGTGCAATCCCTAAGGAATTCCAGGAATTCCTAATATAATCTCAAAGATTTTCAGAAGGAATCCACAATGGAATTCCAGAAGTAATCCCCGAACGAATTCTAGAAGGAATATCCGCAGGAATTCCAAAAGGAATCCTGCATTCCAGGAGGAATTTCAGAAGAACTTTTAGTTGTAGCCCCGATGGAATTCCAGGAGGAATCCCCGAACGAACTCCAAGAGGATTTCCTGAAGAAAGTCCAGGAGAAATCTTGAAGGAATTACTGAAGGAATCCCTGTAACAATTCCAGGAGGAATCCCCGCAGAAATTCCGGGAGAAATTTCTCGAAGGGTTTTGAAGAGAAATCCCCGAAGGATTTTCAAGAACAGGCCCCGAACGGGGATTCAGGAGAAAACTTTCCAGAAAGATTTCAAGGAGGGATGCCCTAATAATTTTCAGGAGGAAATCCCGAAGGAATTTCAGGAGGAATCTGCGAAGAAATTCACATAGGAATCCCCGAAACAATTCCAGGAACAATCCGTCGAACTAATTCGAGGTGAAATCCCCGAAAAAAATCCAGGAGGAATTCCCGAAGGCCTTCTTGTTGTAGTCCTCGAAATCCCTGAAGAATATTCAGGGGGCATGTTTATTTGTTTATTTGTTTATTTGTTTATTTGTTTATTTGTTTATTTGTTTATTTGTTTATTTGTTTATTTGTTTATTTGTTTATTTGTTTATTTGTTTATTTGTTTATTTGTTTATTTGTTTATTTGTTTATTTGTTTATTTGTTTATTTGTTTATTTGTTTATTTGTTTATTTGTTTATTTGTTTATTTGTTTATTTGTTTATTTGTTTATTTGTTTATTTGTTTATTTATTTATTTATTTATTTGTTTATTTGTTTATTTGTTTATTTGTTCATTTGTTTATTTGTTTATTTGTTTATTTGTTTATTTGTTTATTTGTTTATTTGTTTATTTGTTTATTTGTTTATTTGTTTATTTGTTTATTTGTTTATTTGTTTATTTGTTTATTTGTTTATTTGTTTATTTGTTTATTTGTTTATTTGTTTATTTGTTTATTTGTTTATTTGTTTATTTGTTTATTTGTTTATTTGTTTATTTGTTTATTTGTTTATTTGTTTATTTGTTTATTTGTTTATTTGTTTATTTGTTTATTTGTTTATTTGTTTATTTGTTTATTTGTTTATTTGTTTATTTGTTTATTTGTTTATTTGTTTATTTGTTTATTTGTTTATTTGTTTATTTGTTTATTTGTTTATTTGTTTATTTGTTTATTTGTTTATTTGTTTATTTGTTTATTTGTTTATTTGTTTATTTGTTTATTTGTTTATTTGTTTATTTGTTTATTTGTTTATTTGTTTATTTGTTTATTTGTTTATTTGTTTATTTGTTTATTTGTTTATTTGTTTATTTGTTTATTTGTTTATTTGTTTATTTGTTTATTTGTTTATTTGTTTATTTGTTTATTTGTTTATTTGTTTATTTGTTTATTTGTTTATTTGTTTATTTGTTTATTTGTTTATTTGTTTATTTGTTTATTTGTTTATTTGTTTATTTGTTTATTTGTTTATTTGTTTATTTGTTTATTTGTTTATTTGTTTATTTGTTTATTTGTTTATTTGTTTATTTGTTTATTTGTTTATTTGTTTATTTGTTTATTTGTTTATTTGTTTATTTGTTTATTTGTTTATTTGTTTATTTGTTTATTTGTTTATTTGTTTATTTGTTTATTTGTTTATTTGTTTATTTGTTTATTTGTTTATTTGTTTATTTGTTTATTTGTTTATTTGTTTATTTGTTTATTTGTTTATTTGTTTATTTGTTTATTTGTTTATTTGTTTATTTGTTTATTTGTTTATTTGTTTATTTGTTTATTTGTTTATTTGTTTATTTGTTTATTTGTTTATTTGTTTATTTGTTTATTTGTTTATTTGTTTATTTGTTTATTTGTTTATTTGTTTATTTGTTTATTTGTTTATTTGTTTATTTGTTTATTTGTTTATTTGTTTATTTGTTTATTTGTTTATTTGTTTATTTGTATATTTGTTTATTTGTTTATTTGTTTATTTGTTTATTTGTTTATTTGTTTATTTGTTTATTTGTTTATTTGTTTATTTGTGCATTTGTTTATTTGTTTATTTGTTTATTTGTTTACTTGTTTATTTGTTTATTTGTTTATTTGTTTATTTGTTTATTTGTTTATTTGTTTATTTGTTTATTTGCTTATTTGTTTTAAAAAGCATAATCAGTTCAACTTGTTTTTGTTGTTCAAATATCGTCGTGATTACAATACTCCCCATTTTCGCATTTCAAGCATCTCACTACTACCAAGAAAATTTGAATATGCTCATAGGGCACGCTGTTCCCAACGGAAAAGCCTCCAGTTTCGCCTTAAAAGAGAACTTATAAAATTCTAAGATTTGTACCTTTTGTTCTTTGACAGCTGTTTCAGCAATCCCCGAAATGATAGGTGAGCATGATTCAAAACTTTGAATTGCAAGTTTAACGTTTATTATTGGCTCACATAAACGTAACTCTAGAGCATTTACAAAATCGTAAATTGCTCAACTAAAATATCTAGCGAATGTCGTGCCTATGTCAATTACACCGTTCTCTGGCATCCTACCACGCATCCAGGCGAGTAAAATCAACGAAGATATCTTTTCACACCACCTTCTGTCCAGCACCATCCGTTACCGGAGGAGGATGGGGATTTTATTTCCACCAGCTGAAACTGTCCGAGTAGGTAAGTGTCATATCTTTCAGCATTTTTTTTCCTTGCTCGACTACACGAAAGGGTAATAAAATGACTTCTTACGTACATCGCGGATTGTGGCGGGTTGGCCCTTACAAAGCCAGAGACACTACGCAAGCGGTCACTTGTGAGTGGGAGTGAGGAGGTGCAATTTGCACCATCACCAGCTACAGTCGGACTGCAAAGTTGACTGCTTTATTGCATCATCATCATCGTTGTCGTTGTCGTCGTCGTCTTATTTAGCCGTTGTCAGTGATCGTACTTAGGGGAGAGTGGGGTAAGTTGATGGCACAAATGTCCCAAATGGAGGATAACGAGCTACTGGAGCCAGCCTTCTGATTCACAAGAAGTACTAGAACTGTTTCCCATCCCTTTAAACTGTCCCTGGTTTGAAATGTTTAACGATGATATCATTAATTTCACTTTTCTAACTAGTAGTGCTATGGATTGATGATACTCACGGAAATTCACTCCGAAATTGGAAGCAAATTGAAAAATGTCATGGTATTTTTTCATAAAATTTCGTGACATTTCCCATCACTGATTACATAACCTTGACTTGTACCAAAAATTTCCTGTACTGTTCTATGTATTTATCTGAAACGAGACCAGTCAACACGTAGCTCGATATGGGGCCAAAACGGACCAGCTGCTGATTGGTTGATTTCATGCTATTAGAAAAAAGCAAAAACCATCCGACCGTTCCCGACCGCTTGTGGGCAGTGTTGTCAAAAGCAATTGTAAATACGGTCCGCATACATTTTCATTATGATAATGAAAGAGAAATAATTTTCCCATTCGTAATAATTAATTAAATGTATTGAGAATTTAACAAAACAAATCAACATTCAAGAACTGTTATTATGGAGATTGTTTTAACTGCTCGGAAGGGTGCTTGACCAATTCAGTCCTACTCAAAATGAAGGATTGGAGCGTGGTTTGTTTTGTTCATTATTTTTTGTATTTTTGTTAGAATTAAGCACTTATAATAACACAAAAAGAAGGAAAAGAATCGGTGCCTTCTCGCTTGCTTTCGATGATGAATTTGGGAGTGATCCTTTTTTTAACAATTTGACCTTGTTTGTTTTGTAGCTGATGCTACAAAAAATATTTAGCTTAAATCAAAACTAAAGACGTGTCTTTTTGTCAAAATGTAGGCCTAATCTTTCACCAGGAAGCAGAATTACAGCATCTCAACGGTGACTATTTTGTTTGAAAATCAATTTTGAAGAAAATCTAGCTTTAGAGCTAAGGTATTTATTTTTTTTTTTAAAGAATTATGTTTACAAATATCATTCTTCATTAGTTTTGATTTACGAACACGCTGTGGACAATCAATTATAAAAGTTAACTCCCCCCGTCCCAAAAACTTATGACAAAATGTATGAGCACTTCTCATTTATGTTTCATACGTAAAAAACTTTGATATTGAAGTAACATAAAATGTTTGGCAACACTAGCCCGAACGACGATCGAAGCGAAACGTAAATATACAACAAACATTTTGGAAGTAAAGAAGATCAAAAAGAAGCCAGTTGTCCGGTCTCGTCTCAGGTATTTATTTGTTCAATTGTGCAGGTCGTTTTACACCGGTGGTTTCTTCTATACCGTTTTCCCCTCCCATCAACAACGGTCCCCAGGTCGTTGCGTTGCATCTTTTGCTCTGGACCTGGCGAGCCGAGTGAGCGAGCGAGCGGTTACTTAAGAATAAATGAGTCAAAATATTCTGTAAGGTCGTTGTGTATTTTGTTGTTGCGGTTTTTCATCCGTTTTTTTTTGCCCTGTTATGCAGAATTCAGATTGCAGTGGTGATGATTTATTCCCCCGGGAGAGGCATTATTTATTGCGTGATTATAAATTATCCCCGAACGGAATGCACTTTGCACCACGCCGGTGTGGATCTCGGTACGGGACAAACGAACGCAAATGTTATAAACGTTTGAGGGGATTAGTTCCCAAAAGGTCATTCCGAGATGTGGTGTAAAATGTTAGAATAGTTTGAATGACAGGAAGTACCTTTCTCATGCTGCAAATTGTAACGAAAATGACTTCCTTCGGTGAGAATGAATACAAAACCATTAAGTCGATTCAATGACGATGCTAGTGCCTAGTAACAGTTTCGCGAAAGGAAATATAGAGCATGGGTGTTAATTGCATTGCACACGAAATCGCGTAACTGCACTTTTGTGTAATTATTGTTGCCCTGTTTGCCCTGTTAATGTGCATATTGTAGGAACATTTCTTGGTTCGTTGTAAACGGTTACACTAATATGAGGATTTTTATGGTATCATGAGTAGGACATTCTTGGCTTTTCAGAGTTTTGTCAATAATAATCGTTCAGAATGTTCATATTGTTGTAGTTTGGAGAAAATATAATTAAAAACAAGATAACGGATATGCAGAACTAACTGTTACTGGTTTGTTGGCTCAATATCAATTCATCAGTTGTGAAGCGGACCTGGAGTGATGGTTAGAACACGTGACTATCACGCCGAGGGGAAAAGAATATAAATTTATTTTTTTTCATAAGATAAAATTCTTGCTTGTTTTTGTTTGATTCTCCTCTTTCGCTGATGATTCTCAGACATTGAAGAATAACAATATTTGCGTTAGCCTATACAATTCATCTATGTTATCGATAAAAGTTTCTCCACGAGTTCTTTTACCATTCCTTAAGGGTGTCCACATTCGATAGTGGCTCGCAATTTTCGAAATCGCTCATCTTCTAATGGGAGTGACGAACACTCCAATCGTATGATATTCATCTTCGCAAAAAAGATCTGCCCAAACTCCGTTACAGCAAGAATCCCCTCTTGGGAACCTTCCTTAAGAGACGGTTCTCTGGACAGACCATTCTTCATGCTGGAGTTCAATGTAGCTCTTCTTTTTGCAAACAATTCTGCTCATTCGTGAAGTATGTACAACATAATTCCGCCAAAATGGAGACAGGACAAAGTAATAGCTATTAAAAAAGCTTGTTAAACCAGCGCCTGATCATAACTCTCACCGCCCAATTGCTTTGGTATCATGTTTAAGGAAATTGTTAGAGAAAATGTTCCTAATGAGGATTGAATCAATCAACATGCTCTCAAATACACAATTGGGGTTTCGCAAGGTTAAAGGAACAAAAGAATGTGTAGCGTTGCTTTTATCAGATGTTCAAGTAGCCTTTGCAGAAAAGGAGCAATCGGCTCCAGTTATCTTGGATCTTCTGTACAATTGTGGGATTCCAGGAATTTTAAATAATGTCTTGTAAAATTAGTTTTCAGAAAAAAAAACATATGAGCTTCAGTCTCAGACAACTGACAACATCCAGAATTAGCTACATGGGTCTACCTCAAAGCTTATGTTTAAGTCCCTAGCTTTACAATTTCTACGTGAAAAAAAAATAAAAAATATTAAAAAATAAAGTTTATTATTTTTTGGCTTTATCGGTAATTTTCTACTCAGAGTGTACTCAGAGCGTAAGGGGATAGAGAACAAAGTGGATAATGAAATGATAGATATGATAGTATTCGCTAGGTTGCGAACAAGTGTGAAAATGTATAGAAGGTGAAATTAGGCATGAAGGCCATGTAAATAACTTGAATTTAAATACGGTCGAAAAATCAGTAAAATAAAAAAATAAACCAAAAATATTTTAGGCGCACTGATAGTTATCCAGAGTTTGTCTACACCTCTGAAATCATTTGATCATTATTCGGCCAAACAACGTTCGACCACACGGTATTCGGCCAAATGGCGTTCGGCCAAATGGCGGTCAGCCAGATGGACATCCACTTTATGCCTTCCAAGAATTTTGCCACAGGGCAAATATCTATAACCGTGTGAAATTGAAGAATCTGATTTACAATTTAGAGCGGATCCACCCCTTGCAGTCAACAGCAAATGAAAGAAAAAATGTTAGACTTTCATTGTAGAACCCAAGAATCCATTGCTGAATTATGGATATATCACTTTAATAATAACTTTATAAAAAACGTTTTTTTTTTCTTTTTTTATATGTAATAACTTGATTCCAGGCATGTTCATGAAAAGCTTGTTTTTGTGTCACCACTCTACTTGAGCTGAGTCTCGGTTAAAATTCAGGAACCAAGATTTATACAGCCGAGCTCGTGAAACAAAAGTATGTGTGCAGTATAAGAGGTCTGAAATTCCACGTATATTTCGAAATTGTTTACAAGTGAGATCGCACATAGTTGACCGCACGCAGTTGCTACTCCAGTATTGCCAGATCAGCTACACTCACACAAGGAATCAATGAGATAGCTGCTTGGGACTAACAGGCATATTCAGTTTGGTTTTTTTTTTTTTTGTTAAAAGTGGAGTTTTATTTGTCAGTTCATGTGTTTACAGTTTTGGGTTTAAAAATCTAAATCTAGGTAGAAATTCAGAGCTTTGACATCAATTCTAGCGTTACAATCATTAACGAAGCCGATGTATTTTACGAGCAGTTTCAAAATCTCCACTCGTTGTCTTCTTTCTATACCATTCAGAGCCGGTTTCACCAGGTCTTCAAAAATCAAACGTCTCCATCCATTCATGATATTCGCTATTCTCTGCTGCAGGACCGTCCAAGCCGGGCCGACACGAGTGCAGGTACAGAATTTGTGTTGGAGCGTCTCTACGGATTGATTGCCACAATGAGGGCAAATTTCGTCACCCACTCTCTGCATCACGAACAGCAGCTTTCGGTGTTCTGTTTTACCATTTACTAGTAGGTAGAAAATGTTCCTGCTTGAAATCTGAAAAATTTGGGTCATGACAATTGTCACTTACACCTCTTTGCATTTGGGTCCCTCAAATGATTTTACTGGTCTTGGTGCCTGCAAAGATTTTCATAGCGCCGTCTTCATGCTGCGAAGCCCTGCGGCTATATACTACACCTTAGAGTCAATTTTCACTCTTTCGTCTGAGCTCACTACTTCATTTTTACCGACAGTCTTCGGTCAATGAATTCGATGAAGTACTCAGCGTACTTCCTGGATGGTATACGACATGCCTCGAGTGCTTTGACCAAACGCTCATACACCATCACCATAGCGCGGTCAGAACTAAAGCATGTTTTCTACGCCCGACGTTCCGATTGTATATTCAATCTTCTTCAAGGGTTAGAAAAGTTTAGTTCTTTATCTGGTGGATTGTTTTTGGTCATTCTCGTCAAGCTTTTGGTGTTCATCAATTTCTATTTTACTGGACAAAACGGAAAAAACCGGAAAAAACTTGCCAACGGTTCACTACTTTGTCTTGTTTCTAACTATTCTAACTACTTTATAGTAAAATAGTTAGAATAGTTAGAAACAAGACAAAGTAGTGAACCGTTGCCAAGTTTTTTTCCGTTTTGTCCAGTAAAATAGAAATTGATGAACACCAAAAGCTTGACGAGAGTGACCAAAAACAATCCACCAGACAAAGAACTAAACTTTTCTAACCCTTGAAGAAGATTGAATATACAATCGAAACGTCGAGCGTAGAAAACATGCTTTAGTTCGTACCGCTCTAAAGTCTGAAAGCCGAAAAAGTCTCCCGGTACAAACTCCCAGCAGTCGAAAGCATCCAAGTTCATCACCATAGCTTGGGTCCCTTTACATTACATCGATTCCGGGCAATGAGAAAGCGGACTCGCTGGTTTAGATGGACGCTAGTAAAGGCTATATTTACGAGTGTCAAATTGCCTTCAACGATTTTTTTACGTTATTTGTTAAACGCGCATACCTTCCAGTATGAGGCTCTCGAGAAGCAAGCTCTGTGTTTACGGCATGGCCTAATAATTTATGATTTAATCCAAAGTTATCAAACTTTTTTTTCTCAAGAACCAAAAAAATTTTGCCAACTATTTCCCTTTAATCTAATAATAGAATTTTACCAAATAACAAGCTTGGCTCAATGTCCAAATTTTGCGATTTTTATTCATGAAATACAAAAAGAACATGCCAAATATACCGGAACCGGTTCCGGAGGAAAAGAGGACTTTCTAGCACTATATGCTGCTATAGAGTGTAGTAGCTCAAAATGCACGAATTTTCACCAGTGTACAATTCAAACAAACGCTATTCCAAAGGCAAAAAAAAATCTGCACTTTTTATTAATTTCTTCAAAGACACCTTCAGAAATTTCTCCAGGTATTTTTTCAAGAGCTTCTCCAGGAATTTCTTCATGAATTCCTCAAGGGACTTCTTCAGGAATTTCCCCTTCGTGAATTTTGTTAGTGATTGTTTTAGGGATTGTTCTAATAAATACTTGAGGAATTCCTCTCTCGATTCCTTCAGAAATTTTACAGATACTGTGTTGCAAGCATGCATCTACAAATTCCTCCAGGAATTTTAACATAGCTTCAGTGATTTCCGTATGAATTCCTCCAGAGATTCCTTCAAGAATTTCTCTATGGATTTCACTAGTCATTCCTCCGAGTATTTCTCCTGGGATATTTTCAGAGCTTCCCCCAGTGATGTACCTGCTTTTTCGAAGATTCCTTCAAGGACTTCTCCAAATATTCCCAAAGGAATTTCAGCAACGATCCTTTAAGATTTCCTCTATATATTACTTCAAAAATTTCGCTTGAAACTGCTCCAATAATTCCATCTAGAACTATTAGAACTATTTCTGTAGGAATTTCTTTTAAGTAATTCTTTCGGAAAATTTCACCAGAGTTTATAAAAAAATCCGGGAATTCTATAAACATTTGGTACAAAAGAAAACAATTCCTCTAGGGATTCACTCAAGAATTCCTGCTGTAATTCTGTCAGGAACAACTCCAGGTATTGATTTAAAAATTATTCCAAGGATTCATCCAGTAACTCTTCTTGGGATTCCTTCAGGAATTACTCCTTGAATTATTACAGGAAATCCTCCAGGAATTTATCCAGGACTTCCTCCAGAAAAATTCCCGAAGGAATTCTTTTTGGGATTGCTTCCGGGATTCCTACTGGTTTTTTTAGGAACTGTTATAGGAATTCCTCCAGAAATTCCTCCACGAACTCTGCTTGGGATGGCGGTCGTCTAAAATCTAAAATGGCGGCACCAAATTAGAGACGACGGCTATTTAATGGTGTTTTAGGCTCTAAAACCATGCAATAGAGGTATGTTTTGCATGGGGAAGATGTCTGGACTCCAAAAATGACGACCAGAGTATTCAAGATGGCGGTTTTGAAATCCAAGATGGTGGATCTAAATTCAAGATGGTGGCTATTTAATGGTGTTTTAGGCTCTAAATTTGAGCATTAAGGGTATATTTTGCATGGGGAAGATGTCCGGAGACCGGAGATCTTTATGGCTCTACGTCCCCACCGGGACTTGGCCTGCCTCGCTTCAACTTAGTGTTCTTTTGAGCATTTCCACAGTTATTAATTGAAGGGCTTTCATTACCTGCCATTGCATGAATTTGCATATTGTGAGACAAGTACAATGATACACTATGCCCAGGGAGTCGAGAAAATTTTCTCGACCGGAACGGGAATCGAACCCGCCGTCTCCGTATTGGCGATCCATAGCCTTATCCACTAGGCTAACTGGAGACCCCATGCATTATGCACTCTTAAAAAATAGGAATTTACACGTGACGTAAACCATCAACGTATGTAAACATTCTATGACTGAATGGTAAATTTGACTCAATTTTACATTCATCATGTAAGCTCGAGTTGGCTGCACAAAATGTCAACAAACCTACATATCTGATCAGGCAGGTAGAAACAGTTTCACATTTATCATCTATCTTCCAACTCGGTGATACAGCCGATAGGTATAGTGATTGCCTCTCAATCAGAAGATCAGTGTTCGAATCCAGGTCAACATTTTACAATGTATTTTACTTTCATGATTTATCTGGCGATTCGGTTCTAGCGATTGCTAGCTCGACTTTATTTGTACTAAAAGACGTGAACTTGAGTGAAACGGGCCGCTCCTTTTATGTGCATTTTTTCTAAGAGTGTGGGTATATTTGTTGTGGAGATGATGTTCGGAGTCCAAAAATGACGACCAGAATATCCAAGATAGCGGTCTAAAATCCAAGATGGCTGCTCCAAATTCAAGATGGTGGCTGTTTAAAATCCAAGATGGTGGTTCTAAATTCAATATGGCGGTTGTTTTATGGTATTTTAGGCTCTAAAATCATGCATTACGGGTATATTTGGTATGGGGAAGAAGTCCAACACTAGCGACCAGAATTTCAAAGATGACGGACTTTTTGATTATTCATTTGGTCTAGCATCATTTGTCGGGTACTAGCAGGCATCGTCAGTGTGTGAGTGCTGGTGATCTTCTGTTTTTGGGCGACAATGGCGCCTGCTACGTCAGGTATCAGGTCAGTGTGGAGAAGGGCAAGGAAGTGATGGTTGCAATCGTTTGCATCCACGAAAGGCCGGATTTACTTTTGCGTCTGCACTGTACAGATTCATGCGGATGTTGGAGTGTTGGTGGGATATGGTTGGCACAGAGTTCACACATTGGTGCGTCGATGCCAGGCATGAGGTGATAGAATTGTGTGTTAATTATTTTGAAGATGATGCGACACAGTTCGCATGTTTGCATAACTCGTAGGCGTTATCTGATAAATTGTCAATGTGCTGTAAAAGGGAAACAGCTGTTTTATTTTTCAACCCGTTTCTGGTTCAAGCGATGGCTATGAACGAACCCATGAGTTCTATATGGTCGGCGTTAAGTCATACTGGCTCATCTGTTTTTCAATTTCAATGATTTTGGGGAAATATCCTGCAAGCACTTGGAATATCACATCGAGCGCATTATTTTCAGAAAAACTGTAGTTCTTCTATGAAACGTCGAAAAGTTCAGAGTTATCGAATTCCTTCGCTTAACTTTTTCTGCCCAAAAAATCGCGTAGTCCACTCTGACCTAACGCCGACCATATGTAAAAAAAATGGTTTTGGCCATTTTCGAACAATAGATTTTTTTCAATATGAGTACGTCTACTATTTTGACCCTTATTTCTAAATCCATAGTATTTTTATTTCTGATCAGAGATGCCAGATAGTTTTATCAAAAATCTGTATCAATACAGATTTTTCTGTACTAATAACTAATAACTAATAAAAATGTACTACTTTTTATCGTTCTTTTTTACTGGTATTTATTTATTTTTTCAATCATGTTTGAAAATACACAAATTTTCGTAAATTCTTCATAGTTCACGCAGCAATTGATAAAGTTTTCATTAAATTTATTGAAAATAACTTCTAATTTTATGGTCTCTGGAGAAATCTGTATCACATTTTCATAATCTGTATTTTCTGTACTCTGTATCTTGTCTGTATGGAAGGTCAAAAATCTATATAATACAGAAAAATCTGTACATCTGGCATCTCTGTTTCTGATAATCCATCCTGGTCATCACATGTTGTTTTGGGAATCAGTGCAGCGGTCATCATTCGACCTATAAAACATCATGGTTTTAAAAAATAACTACCTATATGTATGACGATTCAACATTTTCAGAGATTCCCTGCCAGTGGAGATGTTATGCCAAGAAGAGGAATCTGGATTGTCTCTCTGGATTCAAAAGAACCCCTGTAGGGGTTTTTTCTTTTTTTATTTGTGGCTCTACGTGTCAACTGGAACTTGGCCTGCCTCTCTTCAATTTAGTATTTTTTGAGTACTTCCACAGTTATTTATTAAAGAGCTTTCCTTGCCTTTGCATGAGTTTGTATATTGTGAGGCAAGCACAATGATTAACTCTGCCCAGGAAAGTCGAGAAAAGCTCCATGGAAATATCAGCAAGAATTTTCGAAGAAATTACAGAAGGTGTTTTTAGAATCCCTGCTGTTTACTGGATGTATTCAAAGAGAAATTCCTAGATGAATCCTTGGAGAATAATTCCAGGAAGAAATCCTTGAGGGGTCCTTAGAGTAATCTTCAGAGGAATCCCAGCAGTCATCCCTAGAAGAATTGCTGCAGAAATCTTTTGAGAAACATTCTACAGTTTATCCAAGGATTTATCCTGGAATTGTTACGATGTATCATTTACAGATTTCCTCAATGATTCCTCTAGGTAGTCCTAGATCTCTAGGAATATCTCCATAAATTCTTGCTGGGATTCCTTTAGGAAATCCTACCACAAGCATTTCCAGATGGTATTTTTGCAGTTATTGATCTTTAGAATCCTCTAGGAATTGCTGGATAATTTCCGTCATTAATTGCTTGAGGAACCCCAGCATGACTTCCTAAAGGTTTCCCACCACGAATTCCTCGAGAAATCTGGAGCAATTTCGACATAATTTCTCAAAGGAATCTGAAGATGATTTCCAATAAGAAACGAAGAGGAATTGCTGAAACAATCCCTAGATTCATTCTTGAAAGATTCGAGAAATTCTGAAGAGTTCCTGGAAAAAAAATCTCTGGGTGAATTTCTGGAGGAACTCATAGATAAGTTACAGTATTGATTGCTGGATGAATCCTATCAAGAATAATTCGATGAATCCCAACGAGAATGTTTACAGCTAATCCCAGAAGAATTCTTGGATAAATTCCAAGAATTATTACTAGAGGAACGACTTGAAGAATTTGTGGAGAAAACCTTTTCCAAGATTTTTTTCTAAGATTTCTTCATTATTTTCTGGATTTCTTCAGACACTCCTCCTGGGATTCCCTTAGGAATTCTTCCTGGGACTTCTCCATGGATTCTTTCAGGTTTCCTACAGGGGTTCTTCCAGGGATTCTTCTGGGGTAATTGCTGCAAGGATTTTATCAGGAATTGCTGAAGAAATTCCTTACAGAGATTCCTCCAGGAATTCCTACAGGCATTCCCTTTAGAAATGTCTCCAGGCATTCCACCAAATTCCTCCAGGAGTTTACCCAAATGACTCCTCCAGGAATTCCTCCAAGAACTGCTCTAGGAATTACCCCAGGAATTCCTCCAGGAATTGATTTAAGAATTCCTTCGAGAATTCCTTCAAAAATTCCTACAGTAATTCCTTCAGCAATTTCTTCAGAAATCCTCCAGGGATTCAAGTAGAAATTCTTCCAGGAATTTCTCCAGGATTTCCCCTGGGAATTTTACCAGGACTTCCTACAGGAAATTGTCCAAGAATTTCTCCTCCAGGAATTCCTTCAAGGATTCCTCTAGGGATTCTCCTATGGATTCCGTCTGCGATTCTTCCAGGTACTCCTCCAAAAATTCCTCCAGGCATTCCTCCAGGAGTTTCTCAAGACATTTGTCCAGGAATTTGTCGAAGCATTCCTCCATGAATTCCGCTAGGAGTTGTTTCAGGATTTTCTCCAAGAATGCCCCCAGGAATTTATCTAGAAAGTCTTTCAGGAAACGGCTATCTCTATAAACTAAAACTGAGTTAGCCGTTTCATCGCATTAACATCCAGTTCAAGTCGAAAATTCCCAAATCAGTCCTCCAGGAATTTATCGTAGAATTCCTCCAGAGATTCCTCCAGGAATTGTTCTAGGGATTCTCCAAAAACTCCTCCAGGAATTACTCTAGAAATTCCTTCAGGCATTCTTCTAGGCAATCTTCCAGGTATTCTTCCAGGAATTCCTCCAGAAATTCCTCCAATAAAATAGTCCTTCTAATAAAATAGTCTTCGAAAATGAGAGGTAGAGCAAAAATTAAAGCAAAAGAACAGAAACCAATAAAACCCTAATCTGATCATTGCACCAGTTTGTAAAAGTGATTTCAAAACATTTCACCCGGCGACGACGTCTTCGCCATCGCCACCGTACTTTTCACCCTCATTTTCACGCCATCTTCCCATTTTCGAAACATATTGTTCACTGCCCCGAAGGGATAATGAGAATTTAAATTGCGATTTTTATCTTTCAGCTTTCACTTGCTAGTCCCGCTGGTACGGTGGGTGGTGGCGACTGGCGAGGATTCGCTCGCCCTCGCTTGATGGGAAAATCTGTTTTCCCAAGCGGACGAGGTACCCCGGTACGGTCGGTGGTGGCAATGCCCAAAGTGCGGATAAGATGGTGTAAAGATCATGACACTTTTCTTTTCAACCGGTGATTTACTGGTTCTGACCATGAAGACACTGACCCGATTCAAAGGGCGGGTAGCCGATTTCCCAAGATGCAGTGTTCGCGGTAAGCCGAAGAACATGTGTCGGAAGCGAGATAACTGATTGGTAACATCTTGGCGTACCGTACTTACACCGCACATACATGTACAGCGTTTGAGAATTTATTACAGAAATGGATGTGAAGGAAGGAGGGCTGTTGGCGTGGTGTAAAGATGGTTCAGGACATCCTTGCCTCGAGCAAAAGAACGCTCTTTGACATGGACTGCTTTGCAGTCATTCTACGGTGCACAGTGGATGCGGTTTTAAAAAATCTGTTGAAAGTTAGCAGTTTAAGAGTGCACTGTTTATTTGAAGAGAATCCCGAGCAACATTTTAAACTTAATGATAATTTTATATTTAAAACTAAAAAAATCATGTAGATGTTATATGTATGAATCTGGTGATACGTATTGAGACACATTTATATTCGCCATTGATGTACTACAAATAGACTTTACCAAAAGTTCAGAATTTTAACTTTTACAATAACGCTGAACCACTGTGCAACAGAATCTTCTGAACGGAACAGCCAAGAGTGCAAGAGTTCTTGTCTTCTTTTCATTTCAAAGCAAGTGGCAGCCAACAACGAGAGGGCCACCGCCACCGCCAAGCATCAGACCATAAGCAATTCACACCGCAGCAAGTGGAAGTAGGTAGGTATGTTGACTTACAAGGAAGTGTGCGCACTCGAGAAAGACCGTCGTCGTCGTGTGGCACGGAAGCACAAATCTAGGTTTTTCATCGTTTTTCCCCACTGAACCAGATTCTTGTTTTGCAGCTTTTTGCGAACGAACGTCCTGGCGGCCGTTGTCACTCTCTTTGGTTTATTGTGCGCCGAACGAGGGCATCCACGGAGAAGACAGGGTGGAAATCGCACCGCTTTCACCGGGTTGAGGCAGTCCTTCCATGTATGCCTAATGACCTGGTAGGCAGAGTTCTGGCAGACACGTTGCCAAACCAGCGAAGATGAGAAACCTACGGAGGGGATGGAGGCGATGATGGATGGACCCCGGCGGAGGAAGGTGTGTAGGTATGTGAGAATGAAAAATTAGGCCAATATTCATCATCGACCGACCGGGGTTTTTGCCGGGTCTGGATTTCGTGTTGAGGCAGGTTCGGTTTCGTGTTTAAGTGAGAATTTTTGTCTCGAGCAGAATTCGAGGGTTCTTAGGCAGTGGAAAGCGATGATTGTTGAGAACTGTGAACCAGAAGATGATGACATTACTGGTGATGATATTACTTTGTGTTAAGACATGCGAAGTATTTGATTGAATGAAAATTATCCGCCTAATTTTAAAGAGTTGTAAGGATTTTGTTTCAGTTTTTGATTCTGTCTGTTCTGTCTGCATTCACTGTTCTATCTGTTGTGTCTGTTCTGTCTGTTCTGTCTGTTCTGTCTGTTCTGTCTGTTCTGTCTGTTCTGTCTGTTCTGTCTGTTCTGTCTGTTCTGTCTGTTCTGTCTGTTCTGTCTGTTCTGTCTGTTCTGTCTGTTCTGTCTGTTCTGTCTGTTCTGTCTGTTCTGTCTGTTCTGTCTGTTCTGTCTGTTCTGTCTGTTCTGTCTGTTCTGTCTGTTCTGTCTGTTCTGTCTGTTCTGTCTGTTCTGTCTGTTCTGTCTGTTCTGTCTGTTCTGTCTGTTCTGTCTGTTCTGTCTGTTCTGTCTGTTCTGTCTGTTCTGTCTGTTCTGTCTGTTCTGTCTGTTCTGTCTGTTCTGTCTGTTCTGTCTGTTCTGTCTGTTCTGTCTGTTCTGTCTGTTCTGTCTGTTCTGTCTGTTCTGTCTGTTCTGTCTGTTCTGTCTGTTCTGTCTGTTCTGTCTGTTCTGTCTGTTCTGTCTGTTCTGTCTGTTCTGTCTGTTCTGTCTGTTCTGTCTGTTCTGTCTGTTCTGTCTGTTCTGTCTGTTCTGTCTGTTCTGTCTGTTCTGTCTGTTCTGTCTGTTCTGTCCGTTCTGTCCGTTCTGTCTGTTCTGACTGTTTTTTTTTTGTTCTACATATTTGTGCGTATGATTTTTATTTAATACAGAAAAAGAATATGTTAAACATCACATCGAATCCCGAATATCACACACGTCAATCGTGTGAAATGAATCATCACTCCGCTTACCCCTGCAAACCAGCAAATCGCTTCCTCAACAATCCAGCCATTACAAAATCGCACCGCATAGCACCTATCCATAGAACCCTGGACTGTCACATTAGGGTGGGGCTAATTTCAAAAAATCTCTCCGATATATGATTTCCCAAGTGGAAAGTGATCTACTAGTCGAAATAAGTCAGCTGTACAAAAATGAACGATTTCGGTTGATATTTAGGGGTGGCGCAAAGGGTTCAAGTGAAATTTTTGCTTTCAAAAATCATTTCAAATTTAATTTTCAAACTTATTTTTTCTAGACTAAATCGGTGATTCTAGAACCCAATTGGGCCAAATTTGTGCTCAAAATTGCGATATCTCTACTGGTTGCTGAGATATTTGAAAAAAAAAAGTCGTTTTACAGTATTTTTTTGGGTTTGGTACCAAAATATGACATATTTCTCAAATATCTCGGAAACCAGTGGAGATATCGCAATTTTGGCCCAATTGAGTTCTAGAATCACCGATTTAGTCTAGAAAAAATAAGTTAGAAGATTAAATTTGAAATGATTTTTGAAAGTTAATTCTAGCCAAAATTTCACTTGAACCCTTTGCGCCACCCCTAAATATCAACCGAAATCGTTCATTTTTGTACAGCTGACTTATTTCGACTAGTGGATCACTTTCCACTTGAGAAATCATATATCGGAGAGATTTTTTGAAATTAGCCCCACCCTACTGTCACATTACCTCCCGAATCAGCAGTTCAAGCGCAGCAAAATTACACGCCCCAGTGCGGCCCGAATTGGCACAAGCTCAAGGTTACTTAGCTGGCCGCACCGTTTGCCAATTTTCAATTATATAAACAAAGTTAAAACGCTTACTCACATTGGCCGTGCAACAGCAGATTTATTTGCACTCTGCTTGTTTTGATTATTTTTTTCGTAGTTTTTTTCACTCGGAATGCACTTCACTGGGCGGTGCGGTGTGGCGACCCACGATGCACTTGCGTTGGTTTGTACCGAGTTGCAGTCGGTTTGTCAATTTCCATCAATTCATTGCCACCACCACAACAGTGCTGACAGGAGCAGCAGCAGCAGCATTCGTTACCGAGCCGAAGTGTCGTGGATTTTTGGCCTAATGTACACGAGCTGAAGTGTGGCAGCTGAACAAATTGCACTTGACGCCGCCGCATGCATAGTAGATGCACACCAAATGCACTTTAGAACTTGCCGTTCTGTCATCGTCGTCGTCGTCACCGTCAATGTGAAGTAATGTTTATTTGTGGAGATCAACAGCTGGCACTTGGCGCTGGAAAGAGTTTTTGCAAATCAGCCAGGACTACCCACTGACTGGATGGAAGGCACAAATCAAGAGAACTTTTCGGTGTAATTCGGGATCGGCTTTTACTCTGCAAATCCCGCTTACAAACACTAGTGCGATTGATTGACACTTTCGGAAAAAGTGCTCCTGTGTTTCGCGTTAGAAGCCTTTCCGCTTTGACGAAGTGCAGTGCAGTAGAAGCATACTACGAGAGCCTATATTTCATTGCATCTGGGTGTGGGTGTTTGCCGTACACTAGATACCGTGATTTCGGGTGAAATTGATCACTTTTCACAGTTTTTGGCTTCTTATTTTTGAATAGTTATCGATATAGTCTAACTCAATGCTTTAAAACAAGTACGACCACGGTTTTCATCACTGAATTGTGTGTTAATTATTTTGAAGATGATGCGACACAGTTCGCATGTTTGCATAACTCGTAGGCGTTATCTGATAAATTGTCAATGAGCTGTAAAAGGGAAACAGCTGCTTTATTTTTCAACCCGTTTCTGGTTCAAGCGATGGCTATGAACGAACCCATGAGTTCTATATGGTCGGCGTTAAGTCATACTGGCTCATCTGTTTCAATTCTGTCATTCAATTTCAATGATTTTGGGGAAATGTCCTGCAAGCACTTGGAATATCACATCGAGCGTATTATTTTCAGAAAAACTGTAGTTCTTCTATGAAACGTCGAAAAGTTCAGAGTTATCGAATTCCTTCGCTTAACTTTTTCTGCCCAAAAAATCGCGTAGTCCACTCTGACCTAACGCCGACCATATGTAAAAAAAACCCGGATTGATCCACCTAGTGGTGATAGTGCCTTTCTCGTCGAATATGTACTCATGACGTTTCCGTTGACGTGAGCTGAAATGTTCCTGAATCATGAGAATACTTTACTTAGAATTTTATCAGAGCCAGAATTGACTTTAAACTTATTGATGGCACATATTCCGACGTTATGTTCATATAGGCAGAGCTGGAAAATATCAGACCTCTCAGTTGACAGCTTGACCTCCTTCACTATCACTGGAGGCCGATCAACACCAAGACGATACAACTTTTTCACAAACACAGATACCTTAACGATTTTCGATAAAGAATTTTCTACACACTTCTACACACGCTATATTTTATTATCATGCATGTAAAATTTGACAAAAACATGCAAGTAACTGAAATTTTTCATACTGAATCCCAATCAACTTTCAACCACATTACAGTGCGTGAGGGAGCAACCGGTCGCACAAAAATTTTATGCAGTCATTTTAGACGCGAAAGAGAATTGAAAAAGTTTGTTCGGAGTTAATACGATTAAATTTTAATTTTCCCATACAACGTTGACCCATCCTTCTGCATTATTACATCTCAGGAATCTGAAATGGTGTGATTGGATGAGATCGTCTTAGTTTTGTCAAGATATCTATCGCTTGCTTTAATTTTTCTCACTTTTGAATTCCGACGAAGCACCCAACGCTAGTTTTGGAATACTACCGGTAGTTTCTTATGTGGTCTGAGACTATTTTCTTGCTAACCGTTCATCAGGTTACCTAAGGAGCTGCGATTTGATGTGTCGCATGCATGTGTTTGGTTCACTTAAATATTTGGCGGTGGAGCGGGCCTGGTTTGATGGTTAGAACACAAGACTATCATGCCAAGGGCCTGGGATCGAATCCCACTCCCGACATATTCACAAAATGTAGGTTCTTCCTTCGGAAGGGAAGGGTCCCGAGATGAACTAGCTTCGAGTTAAAAATCTCGTTAATAAAGACAAAAAAATAATATTTGGTCTCTTCCGAAGGGAACCCGGAACCGGTTCCGGAACACCACCGGTTGTCTCAAGTATGGTCTAAAACTATTTTTTACTAACCATTCATCAAGTCGCCTAATGAGCAGCGATTTAAAGTGTCGCATGCATGGGTTCGGTTCACTTTTATATTTGGCCACATCTGGCGGGACATACAGAACCGATTCCTGAACACTACCGGTAGAATCTTAGGTTGTCTGAGACTATTTTCTTGCTTATCATTCATCAAGTTATTGAAAAAGCCGCGACTTGATGTGTCGCATGCCTGGGTTTGCTTCACTGTTATATTTGGCCACTTCCGGCGGGACCTCCGGAACCGGGTTTGGAACACCGGTAGTTTCTTATGTGATCTGAGACCATTTTCTTGCTAACCGTTCATCAGGTTATCGCAAAAGGCGCGATTTGACGTGTCGCTTGCATGGGTTTGTTTCATTTTTATATTTGTCCACTTCCGGCGGGACGCCCGGAACCGGTTCAGGAACACTACCGGTTCAGATATGATCTGAGACTATTTTCATGTTAACCATTCATCAGGTTATTGAAAAAGCTGCGATTTGATGAGTCGCATGTATGGGTTTGGTTCACTTTTATACTTGGCCACTTCTGGTGGGACCTTCGGAACCGGTTCCGGAACATTACCGGTTCAGATATGGTCTGAGACTATTTTCTTGCTTACCGTTCACCATATTATCGAAAATGCCGTGGTTTGATGTGTCGCATGCGTGGGTTTGTTGCATTTTCATATCTAGCCCCTTCCTGGGGTACCGATCCGGAACGCCTAAATGGCCATAATTCCGGAACGGCTGGACCGATCCGAACCATTTTCAATACCAAACAATGGGACCAGATTCCGCGTCGAATGAACCGTCGGTCATTAAAATCGGTTGAGATTTACTGCCGAAAAGTGACGTGAGTTCGTTTGTACACATACACACACACATACACACACACATACACACACACAGACATCATCTCAATTCGTCGAGCTGAGTTGATTGGTATATGTGACTCGAATCTCCGGGCCTCCTATCAAAAAGTCATTTTTGTAGTGAACATATAGCCTTTCCAGTACACTTAGTGTACGAGAAAGGCAAAAATGGTTTTGGCCATTTTCGAACAATAGATTTTTTTCAATATGAGTACGTCTACTATTTTGACCCTTATTTCTAAATCCATAGAATTTTTATTTCTGATCAGAGATGCCAGATAGTGTTATCAAAAATCTGTATAAACACAGATTTTTCTGTACTAATAACTAATAACTAATAAAAATGTACTACTTTTTATCGTTCTTTTTTACTGGTATTTATTTATTTTTTTATTCATGTTTGAAAATACACAAATTTTCGTAAATTCTTCATAGTTCACGCAGCAATTGATAAAGTTTTCATTAAATTTATTGAAAATAACTTCTAATTTTATGGTCTCTGGAGAAATCTGTATCACATTTTCATAATCTGTATTTTCTGTACTCTGTATCTTGTCTGTATGGAAGGTCAAAAATCTGTATATGTAATACAGAAAAATCTGTACATCTGGCATCTCTGTTTCTGATAATCCATCCTGGTCATCACAGGTTGTTTTGGGAATCAGTGCAGCGGTCATCATTCGACCTATAAAACATCATGGTTTTAAAAAATAACTACCTATATGTATGAGGATTCAACATTTTCAGAGATTCCCTGCCAGTGGAGATGTTATGCCAAGAAGAGGAATCTGGATTGTCTCTCTGGATTCAAAAGAACCCCCATAGGGGTTTCTTCTTTTTTTATTTGTGGCTCTACGAGTCAACTGGAACTTGGCCTGCCTCTCTTCAATTTAGTATTCTTTGAGTACTTCCACAGTTATTTATTGAAGAGCTTTCCTTGCCTGCCATTGCATGAGTTTGTATATTGTGAGGCAAGCACAATGATTAACTCTGCCCAGGAAAGTCGAGAAAAGCTCCATGGAAATCTCAGCAAGAATTTCCGAATAAATTACAGAAGGTGTTTTTAGAATCCCTGCTGTTTACTGGATGTATTGCAAGAGAAATTCCTAGATGAATCCTTGGAGAATAATTCCAGGAAGAAATCCTTGAGGGGTCCTTAGAGAAATCTTCAGAGGAATCCCAGCAGTCATCCCTAGAAGAATTGCTGCAGAAATCTTTTGAGAAACCCTTTTCGAATTCCCCCAGGAATGCCTGATGAGATTCTGCTAAATAATCTGCTGGGATCGAGAAGAAACATTCTACAGTTTATCCAAGGATTCATCCTGGAATTGTTACGATGTATCATTGACAGATTTCTTCAATGATTCCTCGAGGAAGTCCTAGATCTCTAGGAATATCTCCATAAATTCTTGCTGGGATTCCTTTAGGAAATCCTACCACGATTTCTCCAAGCATTCTAGCTGGGATTTCACAAGCATTTCCAGATGGTATTTTTGCAGTTATTGATCTTTAGAATCCTCTAGGAATTGCTGGATAATTTCCGTCAATAATTGCTTGAGGAACCCCAGCATGACTTCCTAAAGGTTTCCCACCACGAATTCCTCGAGAAATCTGGAGCAATTTCGACATAATTTCTCAAAGGAATCTGAAGATGATTTCCAATAAGAAACGAAGAGGAATTGCTGAAACAATCCCTAGATTCATTCTTGAAAGATTCGAGAAATTCTGAAGAGTTCCTGCAAAAAAAATCTCTGGGTGAATTTCTGGAGGAACTCATAGATAAGTTACAGTATTGATTGCTGGATGAATCCTATCAAGAATAATTCGATGAATCCCAACGAGAATGCTTACAGCTAATCCCAGAAGAATTCTTGGATAAATTCCAAGAATTATTACTAGAGGAACGACTTGAAGAATTTGTGGAGAAAACCTTTTCCAAGATTTTTTTCTGAGATTTCTTCATTATTTTCTGGATTTCTTCAGACACTCCTTCTGAGATTCCCTTAGGAATTCTTCCTGGGACTTCTCCATGGATTCTTTCAGGTATTCCTACAGGGGTTCTTCCAGGGATTCTTCTGGGGTAATTGCTGCAAGAATTTTATCAGGAATTGCTGAAGAAATTCCTTACAGAGATTCCTCCAGGAATTCCTACAGGCATTCCCTTTAGAAATGTCTCCAGGCATTCCACCAAATTCCTCCAGGAGTTTACCCAAATGACTCCTCCGGGAATTCCTCCAAGAACTGCTCTAGGAATTACCCCAGGAATTCCTCCAGGAATTGATTTAAGAATTCCTTCGAGAATTCCTTCAAAAATTCCTACTGCAATTCCTACAGCAATTCCTACAGCAATTCCTTCAGCAATTTCTTCAGAAATCCTCCAGGGATTCAAGTAGAAATTCTTCCAGGAATTTCTCCAGGATTTCCCCTGGGAATTTTACCAGGACTTCCTACAGGAAATTGTTCAAGAATTTCTCCTCCAGGAATTCCTTCAAGGATTCCTCTAGGGATTCTCCTATGGATTCCGTCTGCGATTCTTCCAGGTACTCCTCCAAAAATTCCTCCAGGCATTCCTCCAGGAGTTTCTCAAGACATTTGTCCAGGAATTTGTCGAAGCATTCCTCCATGAATTCCTCTAGGAGTTGTTTCAGGATTTTCTCCAAGAATGCCCCAAGAATTTATCTAGAAAGTCTTTCAGGAAACGGTTATCTCTATAAACTAAAACTCAGTTAGCCGTTTCATCGCATTAACATCCAGTTCAAGTCGAAAATTCCCAAATCAGTCTTCCAGGAATTTATCGTAGAATTCCTCCAGAGATTCCTCCAGGAATTGTTCTAGGGATTCTCCAAAAACTCCTCCAGGAATTACTCTAGAAATTCCTTCAGGCATTCTTCTAGGCAATCTTCCAGGTATTCCTCCAGGAATTCCTCCAGAAATTCCTCCAATAAAATAGTCCTTCTAATAAAATAGTCTTCGAAAATGGGAGGTAGAGCAAAAATTAAAGCAAAAGAACAGAAACCAATAAAACCCTAATCTGATCATTGCATCAGTTTGTAAAAGTGATTTCAAAACATTTCACCCGGCGACGACGTCTTCGCCATCGCCACCGTACTTTTCACCCTCATTTTCACGCCATCTTCCCATTTTCGAAACATATTGCTCACTGCCCCGAAGGGATAATGAGAATTTAAATTGCGATTTTTATCTTTCAGCTTTCACTTGCTAGTCCCGCTGGTACGGTGGGTGGTGGCGACTGGCGTGGATTCGCTCGCCCTCGCTTGATGGGAAAATCTGTTTTCCCAAGCGGACGAGGTACCCCGGTACGGTCGGTGGTGGCAATGCCCAAAGTGCGGATAAGATGGTGTAAAGATCATGACACTTTTCTTTTCAACCGGTGATTTACTGGTTCTGACCATGAAGACACTGACCCGATTCAAAGGGCGGGTAGCCGATTTCCCAAGATGCAGTGTTCGCGGTAAGCCGAAGAACATGTGTCGGAAGCGAGATAACTGATTGGTAACATCTTGGCGTACCGTACTTACACCGCACATACATGTACAGCGTTTGAGAATTTATTACAGAAATGGATGGGAAGGAAGGAGGGCTGTTGGCGTGGTGTAAAGATGGTTCAGGACATCCTTGCCTCGAGCAAAAGAACGCTCTTTGACATGGACTGCTTTGCAGTCATTCTACGGTGCACAGTGGATGCGGTTTTGAAAAATCTGTTGAAAGTTAGCAGTTTAAGAGTGCACTGTTTATTTGAAGAGAATCCCGAGCAACATTTTAAACTTAATGATAATTTTATATTTAAAACTAAAAAAAATCATGTAGATGTTATATGTATGAATCTGGTGATACGTATTGAGACACATTTATATTCGCCATTGATGTACTACAAATAGACTTTACCAAAAGTTCAGAATTTTAACTTTTACAATAACGCTGAACCACTGTGCAACAGAATCTTCTGAACGGAACAGCCAAGAGTGCAAGAGTTCTTGTCTTCTTTTCATTTCAAAGCAAGTGGCAGCCAACAACGAGAGGGCCACCGCCACCGCCAAGCATCAGACCATAAGCAATTCACACCGCAGCAAGTGGAAGTAGGTAGGTATGTTGACTTACAAGGAAGTGTGCGCACTCGAGAAAGACCGTCGTCGTCGTGTGGCACGGAAGCACAAATCTAGGTTTTTCATCGTTTTTCCCCACTGAACCAGATTCTTGTTTTGCAGCTTTTTGCGAACGAACGTCCTGGCGGCCGTTGTCACTCTCTTTGGTTTATTGTGCGCCGAACGAGGGCATCCACGGAGAAGACAGGGTGGAAATCGCACCGCTTTCACCGGGTTGAGGCAGTCCTTCCATGTATGCCTAATGACCTGGTAGGCAGAGTTCTGGCAGACACGTTGCCAAACCAGCGAAGATGAGAAACCTACGGAGGGGATGGAGGCGATGATGGATGGACCCCGGCGGAGGAAGGTGTGTAGGTATGTGAGAATGAAAAATTAGGCCAATATTCATCATCGACCGACCGGGGTTTGCCGGGTCTGGATTTCGTGTTGAGGCAGGTTCGGTTTCGTGTTTAAGTGAGAATTTTTGTCTCGAGCAGAATTCGAGGGTTCTTAGGCAGTGGAAAGCGATGATTGTTGAGAACTGTGAACCAGAAGATGATTACATTACTGGTGATGATATTACTTTGTGTTAAGACATGCGAAGTATTTGATTGAATGAAAATTATCCGCCTAATTTTAAAGAGTTGTAAGGATTTTGTTTCAGTTTTTGATTCTGTCTGTTCTGTCTGCATTCACTGTTCTATCTGTTCTGTCTGTTCTGTCTGTTCTGTCTGTTCTGTCTGTTCTGTCTGTTCTGTCTGTTCTGTCTGTTCTGTCTGTTCTGTCTGTTCTGTCTGTTCTGTCTGTTCTGTCTGTTCTGTCTGTTCTGTCTGTTCTGTCTGTTCTGTCTGTTCTGTCTGTTCTGTCTGTTCTGTCTGTTCTGTCTGTTCTGTCTGATCTGTCTGTTCTGTCTGTTCTGTCTGTTCTGTCTGTTCTGTCTGTTCTGTCTGTTCTGTCTGTTCTGTCTGTTCTGTCTGTTCTGTCTGTTCTGTCTGTTCTGTCTGTTCTGTCTGTTCTGTCTGTTCTGTCTGTTCTGTCTGTTCTGTCTGTTCTGTCTGTTCTGTCTGTTCTGTCTGTTCTGTCTGTTCTGTCTGTTCTGTCTGTTCTGTCTGTTCTGTCTGTTCTGTCTGTTCTGTCTGTTCTGTCTGTTCTGTCTGTTCTGTCTGTTCTGTCTGTTCTGTCTGTTCTGTCTGTTCTGTCTGTTCTGTCTGTTCTGTCTGTTCTGTCTGTTCTGTCTGTTCTGTCTGTTCTGTCCGTTCTGTCTGTTCTGACTGTTTTTTTTTGTTCTATTTGTGCGTATGATTTTTATTTAATACAGAAAAAGAATATGTTAAACATCACAACGAATCCCGAATATCACACACGTCAATCGTGTGAAATGAATCATCACTCCGCTTACCCCTGCAAACCAGCAAATCGCTTCCTCAACAATCCAGCCATTACAAAATCGCACCGCATAGCACCTATCCATAGAACCCTGGACTGTCACATTAGGGTGAGGCTAATTTCAAAAAATCTCTCCGATATATGATTTCCCAAGTGGAAAGTGATCTACTAGTCGAAATAAGTCAGCTGTACAAAAATGAACGATTTCGGTTGATATTTAGGGGTGGCGCAAAGGGTTCAAGTGAAATTTTTGCTTTCAAAAATCATTTCAAATTTAATTTTCAAACTTATTTTTTCTAGACTAAATCGGTGATTCTAGAACCCAATTTGGCCAAATTTGTGCTCAAAATTGCGATATCTCTACTGGTTTCTGAGATATTTGAAAAAAAAAGTCGTTTTACAGTATTTTTTTGGGTTTGGTACCAAAATATGACATATTTCTCAAATATCTCGGAAACCAGTGGAGATATCGCAATTTTGGCCCAATTGGGTTCTAGAATCACCGATTTAGTCTAGAAAAAATAAGTTAGAAGATTAAATTTGAAATGATTTTTGAAAGTTAGTTCTAGCCAAAATTTCACTTGAACCCTTTGCGCCACCCCTAAATATCAACCGAAATCGTTCATTTTTGTACAGCTGACTTATTTCGACTAGTGGATCACTTTCCACTTGAGAAATCATATATCGGAGAGATTTTTTGAAATTAGCCCCACCCTACTGTCACATTACCTCCCGAATCAGCAGTTCAAGCGCAGCAAAATTACGCGCCCCAGTGCGGCCCGAATTGGCACAAGCTCAAGGTTACTCAGCTGGCCGCACCGTTTGCCAATTTTCAATTATATAAACAAAGTTAAAACGCTTACTCACATTGGCCGTGCAACAGCAGATTTATTTGCACTCTGCTTGTTTTGATATTTTTTTTCGTAGTTTTTTTCACTCGGAATGCACTTCACTGGGCGGTGCGGTGTGGCGACCCACGATGCACTTGCGTTGGTTTGTACCGAGTTTCAGTCGGTTTGTCAATTTCCATCAATTCATTGCCACCACAACAGTGCTGACAGGAGCAGCAGCAGCAGCATTCGTTACTGAGCCGAAGTGTCGTGGATTTTTGGCCTAATGTACACGAGCTTAAGTGTGGCAGCTGAACAAATTGCACTTGACGCCACCGCATGCATAGTAGATGCACACCAAATGCACTTTAGAACTTGCCGTTCTGCCATCGTCGTCGTCACCGTCAATGTGAAGTAATGTTTATTTATGGAGATCAACAGCTGGCATTTGGCGCTGGAAAGAGTTTTTGCAAATCAGCCAGGACTACCCACTGACTGAATGGTAGACAGAAATCAAGAGAACTTTTCCGTGTAATTCGGGATCTGGCATTTACTCTGCAAATCCCGGTTACAAATAGTAGTGCGATTGATTGACACTTTCGGAAAAAGTGCTTCTGTGTTTCGCGTTGGAAGCCTTTCCACTTTGGCGTATTTCGGTGCAGTAGAAGCATACTGCGAGAGCCTATATTCCATTGCACCTGGGTCTGCGTTTTTCCTGTACACTACATACCTACTTCAACGACGACGGCGCCAGTGACTGATCGATCTAGGGCACCTGCTGTACTGTCTGCAATGTCGTGACGTGACATAGAACTTCGAGGGCGCTAGTCATATATGACAGAATTGATTAAGGTGAAACATTCTGGGAGTTAAAAATGCTCCTCAGAATGCTAACAATTACAAGATTACTACTAAGGAATAAAAAAGAAGGAAATCAAGACACCTAATCTTAGGGTGTCACTTTCTTTATATAATTCACACCAGAGAAGTTTTTGTCAATAGATTTAAAAACGAATTCCACTCCTATTCACCTTGAGTTGGTCATGGGATGAAGTGGTTTGAATTTCGTTTAGACGTTCTCAAGGATATGCATGTTGTTCTTGGAAATATTTAGTATGGACTATCTAGCGGAATGAGCGGCAATAGAGTGGATAAATAGGTCACATCGTCATTACTTTGATTGCATCAATCATCAATCTTAGTTGATCTGCATTCGGCAGATACATCAACTTACACTTGCAGTGGAATGGCATATTATGAATCTGCCCAAAATTCAAGATGACAGCAGTTTTAAGGAGTTTTGGGATCTGAAACCATGCAGTATAGATTTGTTAAAAAAAAATGACAACCATAATATCCTAGATGAACAGACTGACCAATAATTGTGACAGAGTGACCCATAATTGTGCAGTGACTGTACTTTTTTGAAAACTTCCAAAAAACCATACGCATCAAAATTTCGGTCATTCTCAAATTTTTGTGTCATATATGCCAGATGGTAGACGGCGGGTTGGATTCCCGTTCTAGTCGAGAAAATTTTCTCGACTCCCTGGGCATAGTGCATCATTATGCTTGACTCACAATATACATACAAATTAATGCAATACACTAAAACCTCAGTTTATGCACATGACTGGGGTGCATAAATAAAACAAGGGTATAAAATGCGAGAAATCTATATCCATATATATAAAAATGCAGTGGCATACGTGGGACCGCGCATAACTTGCGAACGGATGGTCCGATTTGGGTCGTCTAAGTTTTGTTCCGTTAGTTTTCACCCAAGGAAGGTTTATGAGGCAAAAAAACATGGGGAAATTGAGATTTTTTGAAAATCGGGGTTTCATACATTTTGAACGGGGACTTGGGCTTGGCTAGAAACGTCAAAAAACACAGTAGGTAGGCAAGACAAAGTTTGCCGGGTACCCCTAGTTTATGTATAAATTAAGTTTGGGCTTTAATGAGGAAATTTAGTTCGTGAGCACAGGTCTTGCTCCTGGGAATTTGTGGGGGGAGGTGCTAAGGGGGTTTCCATAGAGTTCCTAGAGAGTTCTAAAAAGAGGGTTTCAAGGGGCTTCAGGGGCGTTTCAGGGGGTTGTTTCAGGGGATTTGGGGTGCCTTTCAAGGGCGTTCTGTCAGGTTTTGATGACGTTTTCATGGGATTACGAGAAATTCAGGGGCATTTTAATAGAATTTCGGGAGTTTCAGGGACGTTTCAAGTTGCTTTGAGGGCAATTCAGGGGATCCCAGGAGCCTTTAAGGCTGACACAAATTTTGATTTTCTCTTATGTCACCGCCCCCTCGGAAAATTTTGGTCGACATTCAACATTTTGAGGGGGGACACCAATAAATTATTCAAGAAATTTTTAAATTTTAAGGTGCATTTAGAGTTGCACAGAAAATTTCTTAACAAATCCGATGAGTTTATAGATTTTGCCGAATTGTTTGGGTATTTCTTCGTCAAATACATTTATTATTTATTGTCCTCCCCCTTAGCGAGCCAACAAGTATTGTGACAAAAGAAGAAAATGAGATTTGTTCCGGCCTAAAAGGCGTTACAAGGAGTTTGAGAGTCGTTTCACGGCATTTCAGAGTAATTTCAGCGAATTTCTGGGGTTTTCAGGAGATTTTTAAGGGCGTTCCTAGAGATTTTGGGGGCGTATGATAGCATTTCAGGGGCGTTTCGAGGTATTTCAGGTCAGGGTTGTATCAGGAGGCAAGAATATCTTGAAATTAAAATTTCATTTCAGGAACGTTTCAAAGAATTTTAGGATGGGGTCCCTAAAAATCCTCTGCAACTTCCAAACCCTCTCGGATCCCTTGTAACGCACCTGAGAGGCTCAGAAACTCGCTAAAACTCCCCCGTAACGCCTTTGAATCCTGCCGAAAACGCTCTGAAACATCCTGTATTCGGTATCAAGCGGAACGAAACCACCTTTCTATTCGGGTAGCCTCTGTCGATGACCACTGCACTGGTCACTCACCGCTCTCCACGTTGAGCAAAGAAGATTGGCACCATCGATCGGTTCGACTGGAGATCAGTGCAATTTCTACCTTCCAACGGGCACCATGACCGTAGGATCGCGCGCGGCCGATCTACGTTGCTGTTTTAATCTGTTGTGTTTACGTGTTAGTTTAAGAAAATTCTAGTTTTAGAAGAATAAATAGTTAAGTGCATGTTGATTTTAATTCAAATAAATCGTGTTGTTTTGTGGGCTGTATGCGTGGACTTTTGCTAATGCGTAAAAGAAGAAACTATTGTGGTACTACATAAGACTCCTTGGTGCAAATTCATGGATGTGAAATAGCATCTAAAAGAACACTACGATCGATCCGAGACCATAGGCTGGTCCACAATTTCCACGGGTCGACTAAACATCCTGAAATGCCTCCAAAATCCCCCTTACACCCCCTCGGACCCCATGAAACGCATCTGAGACGCTCCTAAACCCCCGAAAACTCCTCCGTAACGCCTCTGGATCCTACCGGAAATGCTCTGAAACTTCCTGAAGTGGCTCCAAAATTCTCATACAACCCCCTCGGACCCCATGTAACGCACCTGCAACGCTTCGAAACCTTCGAAAACTCCTCCGTAACGCTCCCGTAACGCCTCTGAATCTCGCCGGAAATACTCTGAAACTTTCTGAAATGCCTCCAAAATCCTTCTTAAACACCCTCGAGCCACGTTACTGGGGCGCTCCGAAAATTCTTCCGTAACGCTTCCGTAACACCTCTGAACCCCAAACCCCAAGATCCCCCTCAATTATATGCTCTAAAACTTTCTGAAATGCCTCCAAATCCTCCTTAAACCCCCTCGGACCCCATATAACGTATCTGAGATGCTCCGAACCCTCCGAAAACTCCTCCGTAACGCTTCCGTAACGCCTCTAAATCTCGCCGGAAATGCTCTGAAACATCCTGAAATGTCTCTAAAATCATCCTAAATCCCCTCGGACTCCATGTAACACACCTGAGACCCTCCGAAACCCCCAAAAACATCTCCGTAAGGCCTCTGAATCCCGCCAAAAATGCTCAGAAACTTCCTGGAATTAAAAAAGACACCGTCTTCAACTAGTTACATCGTCTTCAACTAGTGGTTGTACAGACTGAACAAGCACTAACATATGACAACGGGCAACACACTTAACAGTCAGTGGCCCAGTGGAGAATTATCCGTTTGACGAAAAGTTTTCTCCGACTGGAGCGGGAATCGAACCCACACATCGAGGCTTATGAAACGCCTAGATGACTGACGCCTCTAGCCGCACGGCCACGAAGCCCACAAATGTCTCCAAAATCCCTCTAAAATTCCCTCGGATCCTATGTAACGCATCTGAACCCCCTAAAGCGCCTGCCTGTCGCCTCCGAATCCCTATAAGACCCATTTGGACCCCATGTAACGCACGTGAGACCCTCGGAAACCCCCGAAAACGTACCTGTAACGCCTCCAAAACGCGTCGAAAATCCTCTGAAATTCTCTGCAATACTTTCGAAACCCCCCTCATACGCCTGAGATCTCCTGGTACCCCGCGGAAACCCCTTGGGACCCCCTGAAACTTCCCTGTGACTTACATTTGCGCATCCCTATAAACACCCCCTGGCCGCTGTTGCAATAGTTACCGTCAATATTATATATTCTTATGCACAATATTGGTTTTAGTAGCTTTGGGTGCTGAAAAACTGTTGGGGGCAAAACGCACCTTGAGGTGGGGTAATACGACCCCTGGCATTTCCCGCTTTGATTTTTAAAGAAATACCAGGCGGCTCCATCTTACTATTAACAGCAGCAAATGAAAGGTGTAGGAGGTGGATGGTAGTTAATAGGTTGATTCCATATAACACTAGTTTACAAAATAAAACGAAAGTCGAGAACTTCTGTCAACGACCAAAATTTTTGAAGCACAATTTAGCGCTGATTTCGAAACCGACCTTCAAAAAATTTTAAGTAGAACAGTTTTTGAGTTTTAGCTCAATATCGAGTTTTACAACTTTTCAAAATATGTAATTAACTAAAACTCAAATATATTGCGTTTTGTTCAACCAATTTTAAATCTTTTTCCATAAATTAAAAGCTGAATACAATACCATTCGTTCATCTGAATGCAGGTTTTGCGTCAGATTGATTCAAGATATTGGCGTGTTTTAGGGACGATCTCCATAAATTTTAGCAAAATTTACAAAAGTTTTTGAAGAAATGTATTTTTTTTTTCAATAAGAAAAAAAAAATTTAAACATTATTTCTCGAGGATTATTTGACATATTAAAAGTAGGCGAATAGTAAAAATTTCAGCTCAATCGGAGCATTGATTACGGAGAATGAGATGTGTGAAGTGAGCGATTTTGCTTAAAAATAGAGAAAAATCGATTTCAAACCATGAACCTTGTATGAAAAGTCGAAAAAATTTCCGCTCTACTGTAATTTTTTTTCTTTCGCGTTTTCGAACTCAAGGCATGTTTCTACACCAAAAATGATCATCAGCTTACCGAGTTCAAAAATGCTGTAAACTAGTGTAATCAGCGCGCAATCGCTTAAATTGCGTGCGCTTCAAATTAGACAATCTTTAAAAATGTGAAAAATCATCGTTTTCCACGCGTTTCATTCGAATATTCTTGTCATTCTTGGGCTTGTCCGGCTCAATTACTAGTCGCTTACATCGGACGGAACTTCACTTAGATAATAAAATAGCGTGAGGGCGTATTACCCCGGTTTACCCTACTTTACAGTTACATGTACTTTACGTTCATATAATACTGTTATGCGTATACAGGTAATCTTCGATATAACGTACCCTCGATATAGTGTGCCCTCGATATAGCGAATTCGATATAACGTACATTTTGCTTCGGTATAACGTACAACATTGAAATTTTTTTTTCCTTGGAATAGCCCTTAGATAACCTACGAAATCACTCAAATCAATGTTTTGTTGCAGCATTAGCCTTGTTACCCAGAATTAGTGCAATTTGGGGAAAAATTTAGTGTACGTTATATCGAAGCAAAATGTACGTTATATCGAAGCACAAAAAACGAAATGACTTTTTCGTGAAAACTCAAGTTTTTCATTACTGGTTTTGTAAGTTTTACCGAAATCAATATTTGGGATTAAATTCACGTCGAACACATCAAAACTAGCATAAAAAATATTAAATTTTCCTCTGCTTCGATATAACGTACACTTCGATATAACGTACAAAGAGAAAACTTGTTTGTACGTTATATCGAAGAGTACCGTAAAACGGGGTATCATTGATCATCGGGGTAACATTGATCGGCTTGACCGACCTCATGAAATGTTCAAACAAGCATTTCACATTGAATCAGTGTCTGCTATCGAATAATTTATCGTAATCTGCTGTTATTTAGCTATTAACTGACTTGTAATTCTTGAAAATTGAATTTCATAAACATTGAAATAAATCGATTTTTCCATAATTGTGTTTCGTAACGCAATGAGATACATTGTCAAACATTCATGCATGGCATGAATACTAGGTACACTATGAGGTTCGAAATCACTGTATTACTTCAATATGATATCCTAGAGTTAGATTTAACGAACGAAACTTTTATGAAAATGATCTTTTTCAATAAAAATATACGATTTATTAAAAGTAGGCTATCAATTCCTTAAGTCATTGCCTACCTTTAGGCGTTTTTCGCGATTTGGAGGATTTTAATCTTAAAATAACTCAAAAAGTACATAACTTGTAACAATTTGGACAATATATTCGAAATCAGCGACCCCGAATTTAGTAAACAAGGGTATTTTCAACACAAATGAACATTGATCACTGACATGATCAATGTTACCCCAAATCAACAAAATCAAAAATTAGATTAAAAAGTTTATTTAAACAAATTTTAAAGTTTCACAATCCTTTTTCGAGTAGCTTAACACACACTCAGAAGGCAAGTACTTGTTTTAAAAACATAAAACATGTAACGTTTGCTTTAACAAAAGAATTATTCAAGAAAGATCGAGAATTCTGATCAATGTTACCCCGGATTACGGTACCTGTAATGATGAAAGCTTAGTGGTCAGTCCAGGCCGAGAGTGATTTAAAAGTGTAGGACGTTCGAAATATCGGAAGTAATCCGCTGCGAATCTAATTTTGCGGTGCTCAATTTATTGGTAGATTGTAGATTAGTTTTACTATATAAAATTATGTAAAACTTTTGAACGCTACTGTACATGTGGTATTACAATCGTACCAACTTACACATCACCTTCTACAGAAATGTGTCTATTCAAACATCAATTTAGGTTCATTGTCTAGTAAGATTAGATCTCTCTAGCCAGGTAATATGAGTAGACCTGAACCATAAAACGATTCGCGCCACTTTGAGAAATTTTACGATCTTCAGTAAACACCTTTCCCATCTGCCGTAGCCGTCGTGGGCTCTAATTGCGCCAAATCAACTGAAATCAACCATTCAATCGGCGACGATCGTGCGCCTCTGCTGGGGACCGGTTCTCATCGACGACCTCAATTTGCATCGAATCATCATCAAATCAAACGACATTACACCGTCGTCGTCGGAGTGCATATTCATTACAAATTAAATCGAGAGAAAAAATAAAGATGTTCAGTTTGAAAGTAATTGGAAGTCAACGGACAAATTGGCGGCGGATGGAAATGTACCCCGAGAGCTCACCTTTCGAATGTACTGGATGGTCTTTCATGCACAGTAAGAGGCACATGAAGCGCACTTTATGCGCTCGTTTGTTGGTCTGCGGAAAAGTGCAGAATTAAGAAAGAGTCATCAACCTGCTGCACAAACAGGTCGTTCCGTGGAGCTGTACCCATGATAAAACGGAGAAAAGTTTACGTTGCGTGCGAAAACAAGTTCATAAATCAAAATTTGTTGGATTGGGTTAGTAAGTGTAAGCAATCAGAATCCAAGGATGGCGAGCGATTTATGAGCAATCTACTAATGATGGTGTAATTGGTTATGGGTTCTCCTGTGGATGATATATGTACCGAGTGTCTTCTTCATAAAGGTATAGATTTTTCATAATATTTTTTCAAAACTTTCTTTTTGCATCCATAGCTTAGTCTATTATTAGCACCACTCCTACGTTTATTAACGGATGTTGATAAATCCTGTACATTAATTTTGCATGAGTATATCGTGTGACAGGCACGAAGATACTCTATTTGCCCGAGAAAGTCAAGAAAGTTTCCATTACGAAAAGGTCACGAACCGACCACGAATCGAACCTACAGCATGATCTTGCTATATACCCGCGCACTTACCACTTGAGCTATATATTGTCAATCTGTACTAAATCGTACGCTGATTTAAAAAAAAAGCGAAGAGATGGTGGCGAACATACTGGCGCAATCATGTGTCGCACACTATAAACAGTTACATAGCATCCCCGCATATCGTTTCAATTCATGCCTTCTTTCACTTTAGCAATCACACTCTCTTCGTGCTGCATGGGTAAACTCACATTAACTTTTAACATCGGCAGATGACTCTTCGTGATATTGATTTTTGTTGGGACAGTCTATTTAGTATTCTGAGTTCCTTGAAGGTTCATCAATGAGTACATCAACAATTTAAGATTCTGTCAATCTGAAATGTCGAATGATTTTTGAGTGCCACTGTAACTAAGCCCTGTTGAGGACACTCCACTTGGAGGAGGTCCATAAAATCTCTCCTGCGATATGACATCTCCAAGAATGACGGTAAATAATAAGTGGTTTCTCTACGATAATAATGGGCCCAAAGTGGGGGGACGATGCCACTCTCGCGTGTAATAAACTTGGCAAATAAACATTGCTGCCTGCTACAGGTTAAACTGCAGTAGAGTGTAGAGGCAGAAGAATCATCAAGATGACGATAGAGTCCACCCTTCCACAACTTACGACGATCCCTCGCGTATGTTATTTTTCACATGTGAGAGCATTCGCGTGGCTCATCGTCATCGTCATCGTCGTCGTCGTCTTCATCGTCCGCCCTGTAGTTGGATTTAATTCGCTGCACAATATGCGTCGCGCGCTTTACAGCCTGCTGTCAGTCGTTGCACTTCGTACGCTGCACATGCAAGTGGCTCCGATGCACTGCACACCAACACCAGCACACACCTCCCATTTCTTTTCACGCAAAATTTCAAAATGAACACGCCAAAGAAAGGGGGAAATATCGGCACGCGGCCGTAAAGACGCGACACACGGCCATTCTCCTTCCTGTCAACCACTACTGGCACTGCACTGTAGCAGAGAAGAGAAGGGCATCTTAGAACAAACCGACCACACGAAAAGTGATAAATTTTTGGCGTGAGAAATCGACTCGATTTGTTTTGTTTCCGCCCATTTCGTTTCCATCGTGTATAAACGTCAAAACAACAGCATGGCTCAAAGTATATTGATTACTTTCAGGTAGAGTCAAAATTAATGAATAGATGACGTCATATCGATGATTAATTCTCTTATTTTTCGAAATTGTGTTTCATTGAGAGCGTATCAATTTTTGTTTAGACCACTATTGCATTAACATGGTAGACGTTCCAAAGATGTTGTTTGCAATTTAAAGCATAATGATTGTGTTTTACCAATTTTTCTTAATTATCATAAAGATATTATACATATTCCCACCACTATTGTATCGCGTACTCTATTTACGGTTTTAAGAGATAAGCTACTTTGACTGTGTCCCCGAAATACATTCTAGGTAAACACAATCTTTTTGCGAAACAGTTTTGGAGTTGGTTTACCTGCCTTCGAAATACTTTGCTCTTTCGTGTCAACACAGTTGAAATTTTCCGTGTAAAAAGTGTGGTTTCAACCGCTAGGTGTCGCGACCAACAGCATGAAATATTTATCAATTTCTGACCCCGGAGAGGGCCTTCTCTTCTCTGACTGTAGGTACTGCTTGGCGATGTGGCAGGTTACACGAGGTTGGAACCGTCAGCGAGAAGCGAACACTTGAAGTGCACGCCAAAAACCAAAAACGATAAAATCGAGAAAAAAAAAGAAAGGGAAACAGGAAGGTGGCAATGGCTGGCGCACCGGGGCGGTGATGGTCAAGCGAAATAATTAAAATCATAAAAAAGTGTAAACCACGATTCCGGCTCTGGTGGTGGCGACGTAATGTCCTCCTGCCCGCACCGTACGGATAGGGTCAACGTTGTACGCGGTGTGGGCCGGTTTCTTGATGCTGACTTCACCACATTCACTATGTAGACTTTACAGGTTGCGGACCTTTATCTCAGTTTTTTATTGGTGGGTGGATAGTAGTAACTGTATCATGAAGATGGCTTGAACAGCTGTAAAATCAGAACACCGATTGCTCCAGACTATTCTGTCTACAGTATTCTGTCTACTGTGGCAACCTTATTTCCTGAACTTCTTTACAGACGGTCCGAAGAGGTTTCAGGGGGTTTTTGGAGAGGGAGTAAAGTTTCAGAAGATTTTCGCAGGGTTCCTTAGACGCTACAGGAGTGTTTTCAATATTTCAGGAAGTTTCAGAGAAGTTTTGGCGAGTTTCGGAGGTATTTTCGGGAGCTTAGGATGGTATCAAATACGTTGCAGAGAGCCTGAGGGAGTTTAAGGGGGTTTTCGGTGGTATTTCATTAAGCTTTAAAGGTAAGTAAAAGAAAATCGGGTTAAGTACTGTTCCCTTTAATTCCAGTAAGAGTTTGCATCCTTTGACAGATACGACCTTACCTCAACTGTAAAGTCGTTTTCAGTGTCTCGTAGTTGACTCGACTAAATGATTTTCTGCGAATTTCAGAGGCGATACAGAAGCGTTTTTAGAGGTTTCAGAGGTTCTCATGTACGTTACAAAGGACCCGAGACGGTTTTGGGGGTATCCGGAATCATCTCAGGAGTGTTACAGGAGGGGATTTAAAGGGGCCTTTGAGGTTCGAAGTATGATAAAAGAAGGTTGAAAGGGGCCTACAGTTTTTTGGAAATGCGTTTTGGATCACTTTTCTCATGTGAACTCCTAGTGGATTTCTGAGGCGTTTAAAGCGTTTCATAAACGCTAGGGTGGATTTTAGTCTAGGAAAACTAACTGAATTGGCTACGAGTAATTGTTCGTGGGGTGGCCAGGCTTTTGTCACGAGAAAATAAGCATCATGTTGTAGATCATTCCGTTCCGATATGACTCTGCAGCCATATAGGTACTGTTTGCGCTGATGGTGGGTACACAATCATCATCATCATCATCATCAGTTCAGTACTTTTACAATTTTCCTATTTTTTTAGCTGATTTCTGTAACTTTCTCTATTTCTCAGTTACAGTCACCATTAACACGAATCGTTACTTTCAAGAGCCATGCTGATCGATTTATCCGCTAGAGGAGTTCTTGCAGAGTTTTCTTTCATTTATTGCATCACGGTTCCTTCTGGTCAAATTTCTTGTGAGCTTTCTTTAGCGAGATTGTTTTCTGCTGTTCAAAATACTCGGTGGAATTTCCAAAGGAATTCCACAAATTTATTCAAAAATTCCTACAGAAACCAAATGTAAACGTCTAAAGGAATTCTTACGGGTGTTCAAACGGTTATTCCTATGGGAGTTCCGGATTTTAACGGAAATTTCTGCGAGAATACCTCCGGGCATTCCAAGAGGAATTCCACCTGAAATTCCAGAACAAATTTCTTCGGAATTCCAAGGAGATCCGGGAATACCAAGGCAAATTCTTCCAGGAAATTTAAGGGAAAAATCAAAAGACATTTCTCCGGTAAAGCAAAAAGGAATTTCAAGTGAAATTCTACCAGAGATAGCAAGGGAAACTCCTCCGAGTATTCCATGGAAAAGTCTTCCGGGAATTCCAAGCAAAATTGCTCTGGGACTTCCAAGGGATATTCCTTTGGCAATTCCAAGCGAAATCCAAAAGAACATTCCTAGAGAAATTATAAGCAGAATTCCTCCAGGAATTCCAAGGGAGAATTTCTCCGAGAATTTCTACAAATTTTTATACGGGGATTTCTCCTGGAATTCCTAGGAGAATTCTTTAAGAAATTCCTACACAAAGTCCTCCGGGAGTTCCTACACCAAGTCCTCTGGGAATTTTAACGAGAATTCCTACGAGAGTTCCTCCGAGAATTCCTAAGAAAGTAATTCCATGGAGAAATTCCTTCAAAAATTCTTGCGAAGATTTCTCCTGGAATTTCTATGAGAAATCTATCGAGAATTCCTTCGAGAACTTCTCCAGGAATTCCTACTAGAAAAAACTCGAGAATTTCTACGGGAATTTCTATAAAAATCGTCCGGAGATTCCTACGAGAGTTCCAAGAGTAATTCCTCTAGAAAATGCCCTTAAAATCTTTACGGGGATTTCTTTTAAAATTCCCACGAGAATTCTCCCGGGAATTCTTACAAGAATTACTCCAAGAATTCCTACGAGAATGCCAACGGAAATTCCTCCAAAAATTCATTAAGGGATTTTTCCTGGAATTCCTACGAGAATCCCATCGAGAATTCCTCCAGAAAACCCTCCGGAAATCCCTGGGGAATTCCCGAAGGAATCCCTGGGGGAATTCCCAAGAGGTATCCCGTGAAGAATTCCTAAACGGAATTCTTAAATCCCTGGGGAAAATTTCTAAATCTCTGGGGGGATTTTATAATTCCTGAAGAATCGCTGAGTAAATTTCCTCCGGAAATTCCAAGGAAAAGAGGTATTCCAAGAGAAATTTTTCCGGAAATTTAATGGAAAATTCCTCCAGAAATTCCAGAGGAAATTCCTTCAAGAATTCCAAGGGAAACTCTTCCAGAAATTGCAAGCGTTATTCCTCCGGGAGCTCTAAGGGAAATTTCCTATGGGAATTTCTCCTGATATTCCAAAGAGAACTCCTAAACGAAATCCTCCAGGAGCTCTTACACGAAGTCCTCTGGGAATACCTCTGGAAATTTCTATGAGAATAATTCCAAAGGTAATTCCAAAGGAAATACCTCCAAAAATTTGTACGAGCATTTCTCCTGGAATTCCTATGAGAATTCTAGTTGGAATTCCTAAGAGAATTTTTCGAGGAATCCCTACGAGTATACACCCGAGAATTTCTCTGGGAATTTCGTTGGGGATTCCTTCGGAAATTCCAAGGGTAATTCCTCCAGGAATAAAATAATAATTCCTACGATAATTCCCCCGATAATTTGTACGAAAATAACTCCGGAAATTTCGAAAAAAAAACAATGCAAAGAATCACCTAGTCCACTCTGACTTAACGCCGTCCATTCTTTCTAAATCTTTCACGTTTCGTGGTCTTGCTTCGTTGGCTTCCTCGGGTAGTGTCAACAAACGCAAATGTCAATAACGAGACCCATCAACACATCTGCGTTAGTTATGAAAAGTTGGTGATTTTACTCTAGAATGTCATTATTTCTGCAAAATTTGTGAAGTTTTATAAGTTTGGACGTAAAACTATGTTTACACAGATAAAAATAATTAGATTTACACGTCATGTAAACTTCATTTTAGTCATGTAAACTTAGTGTTATGATGGTTTACATGATATATCATGTAAATTTGTGTTATATGTCATGTAAACTCTCAGAGTCATGCTGAATTACATGACATATAATGGAAGTTTACATGATATTTCATGAACTTTACATGATATGTCATGTAAACTTCTGTGATATCCTACGCTCCAATTATGTGCATCATATGTCACAGAATTTTACACTCTTTTTTCGATCTGTGTAGAATCAATTTAAAAAAATGTTACTGATTTTCAAATGGCGATATTTAATAATTTATTGCATGGAAGTCACTTTTTATCTAGTGAAACGCAATTTAATAATGTGAGAGCTAAACTTCTTAAAAAAGTTTGCTAAATAGTTATGTGCCCATACAAATCTGCGCATTTTTCATAACTATTCTCTGGGATTCATAACTTTTTGTTGCTTTTTTCGTTTTCTCACTAATACATGAATAATAGTTGGAGTATCTTACCTTGGTATTTAGATACGGTGGGGGTAGTGTGACTCAAATTGAATGGTATGGTTCACGCGCCCGTGGTAAATGTACCAGATAATTCATTACTGTCGGTAGGTTTCAGGTTTAACCCAAATTACGAGATACGTTTAAAGACATTTCGTTTGGGATCTGGGCAAACTACCAGTGGAATTGTGGAAATTATCGTGTGATCCTGCTAAGGATGCAATTCATTCTACGCGGTTGGTAAAATACTACTGGGTCAAATAAGGTATTTAGTTTGATTGAATTCATAATATGAATAAGCGTATGTTGAGATGCGAACTTATATATGACTTATTTGTGAAGTTCCCTCAGTAGCACCTTCTAGGATTCCTACCGGAATTCTTTTAGGAATACCTTCGGGGATATATTCTGGGGTTCCCTCAGGCATTCTACCTGGGATTTTTCCAGGAATTTCTTTCTCGATTTATCCAGAAGATTTAACAAGATTTCTCAGGGATTATTTCTCAGCAATTATTTCCCGGATTCTTCCAGAAATTTCTTCCGGGAGTTTCTCCCGGAAATTCTCCAGGAATTCTTTACAAGGTTCATCCAGGAAATCCCTTCGGGATCCTTGCAGATACTGCTTCCGAGAAGTTCCTCCTAACAATGCTCCGGGAATTCCGTCATGAAGGTGTTCCTGTCCCTGCTGAGATTCCACAGGGAGTTCCTTTAGGAGTTATTTCTTTTGAGATCCTGAGGCCTCCTTCAGGAGTTTGTTCACGGGTTATTTTCGGAGTTCCATCTGGAATTCCGTATTTTCTTCTGAGATTCCTCCATGAGCTCTGCTAAAGATTCATTCAGAAGTTCACTCATAGGTTTTTCTCGGATATTTTTTGGATTCCATTTTCTACTAAATTCAGGAGTTGCTTCTCATTCACCCAGAAGTTGCTTCAATGATTGACTAGTTTTTTTTCTGAGAATCCTACAGAAGATCTTTTTGGTATTTCTTTTTATATTCTTCTAGGAATTCCTTCTTGATTTCTGTTTGACTTCTCGTAGATATCTTGCCGGAATTACTCCTGGAACTTTTTGCTGGAACTCTCCAGGATCTCTTTATAGGATTCCTCAAGGAATTCTTTAATGGGTTTCTCCCATAGTGCTTTCTGGAATTCCTCGAGGTTTTTCTCCTGAGATTACTCACAATTTATTCCAAGATTGTTTAAGGAGATTTTTCCTAGTATACTTTAGCAATTAACCCCGAGATTTCTTAAGGGATACTTCCCAGGGTTCCATTCGCAATTCATTCGGGGTTTGTCCAGGAATTCCATTTGAAAATCCTTCAGGACTTCTTCTGAGATTTCTCAAGGAATTCGCACTGGGATTCATCCAAGATATCCTTAAGGGTGTTGGATCAGCTGTTTCTCGTCGGTTATTTTGGATTGTTGACGACACACTCCCCTCTGCTCTTTGATTTTTGATTTGAGCGATGCGTACGCACAGTTTAGGTTGCTGGTATCACTCCGATGGTTGACAGTGTTGGAAGTGGTCGAGATGTGACACATAACACTTGCAGAGCCTGTTTCCTATGTGTTGTATCGACGTTGGAGGAGTTTCTGATATTGTTTTAGTGTTTGTTTCACTTCTGCTGCTTTTCCCTTGCGTTAAATACAATATCGGAAGTGTCGCGCTGTGTAGAGTACCAGGTGTACAGCGCGCTACTTCTGACATTGTGAAATTGAGCAGCGGAAGTAAAACAAAAAATGTCGCTAATTCGGTTTTGAACTGAAAACATAATACGTCCGACGATGCGGTCGAACACTGATCGAAGAAAGAGGAAGGGTCGTAGCCTGCTTCTCGTCATCAGCTGTCAATTCTGAAATTCAGTTTTTTCATTCACAAATTTATTATTATTTCTTGTAGATGTTTTTATTTATGGAATACCGAAAGGAATTACTACAGAAGTTCCTCATGTTCCACTATGAATTTCTTACAAAATGCATTCAGGATTTCCTTAAGGAATTTCTCCAATTTTCAAACAAGAATTCGTTCAGCAAATTTGTAAGAAATTCCTTCCTGGTAACTTTTGGTTTTCCTTATATAATTGGACTGAATCCTAAGACAGCTGTGACTGTTCATACTTAGTAGATTACCATTTCCCAGACATTCCACTAAAAGTCCCATTAAACATGGCAAATATTTGGCCAACAAATGACCAACGCAACGTGAATCATAGCAACTTTGAACGAATGTCAGATTTCAATGACAAATATTTGTCATAAAGACAAACAGTCTAACGGCACCTTAAGAAAAACTTCATGGAATTACACAGAATTGCAATGAAAGCACAGAGAACAGACATCCAAGTCTAATCTGAATTTTGCGTAAGGAATAGTTCATCGGCAACACAAGTGGCAATTGCGTGGCGCTGCAATCGGTTAGTTTCTCATACGAATGTAATTCATAACTTGAAATGTTTCAATTCACTACTGACTGTGGCAATATGGTGTTCGGCGGCGCTCATGTTTTCATCATGTAGGGTAATTTGCCAATTGTTGCACGGCTAAAAATTTGACTATTGTTGCACACTCCATGCTTTTCTTATGGGGTGTGCAATAATTGGCGAATTTTTAGCCGTGCAACAATTGGCAAATTACCCTATAAGTTTGCATCCTTACTCAAGTAAGGATTCCAATTCTTACACAACTTTTTGAATGAAATTTGCTCTAGCCTGGAAGCCTGTTCTCTGTGCTAAAAGTATCAACAACTATTCCCTTCGAGGAATGCATCAGAAATTTTGAGCACATTTCTTTCAAGATTGTGTAAAAAGTTCATCTAGTGATAATAAGAAAGAAATCGTAAAATAATTATTCCGGGGGCTCCATTGGCGTAGCTAGCTTTTTCTTTTTTCTTACTCACTCTCCCAAACAAACACGAGAAAGATCGAGATGCAAAAGGGGGCCTGTGCCCTCTCTTTCATCCTTCTCAATCCAAGCTAGCTACGCCAATGGGGAACTCCATCAGCAAGCCCTAAAAAGACTTACCATAAGGAATTCTGGTCTTGAAGTTTTTACAGGTTTTCAGTGTCCCCTATCCGTAAGAAAATCAACTGAAATCCCGTAAAAACATATAACATGAAACAGTCGAAAGTTCTCAAATCCAGACGTTCCTGTAGAAAATATCTCTTTAAGTTCCAAAACTATTTTTTTTTTCAAACATTGTCCAAGGATTTTAACTATTTTTTTTCAATTTTATGAACATGTTAAAGATAGTAACATTTCTAATAATATTTAATAAAATTGAAAATACTTGTTTGTCTAGAATCTGAATTTGATGAACTGCTTCAAATGATGTTGATGTAGGTTGGCATCTGCAAAACATAAATACTCTTCGTTGTCTTGCATCCTACTAAAATAAGAATGAGTCGTAAGAATGAACATTGGAAAGCATATTGTTATTTAATGTATTACATTGATTAACAGCTTCAATATTGGCTTGAATGCTTTTTAGTTGTGATAATTTGATTACCTTGTTCAGATTGCGGTATGAGCAAAGCATTGAGAGTATGCGAGGGCTGAAAGTCTCTCAAATAAAGATAAATCAATCAATCAATGAGAATATGCGACATTCACGATCAAATTTCATAAAATTCCCAAAAACTGCGACCAACTTTTTAGGACTCGCGAAATCTGCGACTCAGAAGGTAAAACCACGATAAATCCGTGGAAGATAAAAGAGAAATAGCGGTAAGCGTAAAGTGGATAGCATCGTTAATAACGAATTCCGACTGAATCTTCAAAAATAAGATTTTTAAATATCTAAATAGGTTAAAGCCGAAGAGCCTCTAGAACTCTTAGATCTCTTATGAAAATATGTTCTCTGCTACTATTTGGAACAACTACTCATAATCTTTCGAAATTAAACTGTGTTTGCCTAGGAAAATGTAAATTGAAAAATATTACAGACTTATCTATTTTCCCACAAAGTTTAAGTTTTGTTTTATTTAGTATGCAAGGCATACGCTATGCATTTTCTTTACATGGCTTCATAATAATTCCATAAATTTAAATAAATATAATCGTCATCATATACATTTCGTTTATTTCTCTAGTCGTTGTTCAGGTAACTCCGGACGCTTCCAGAGAATTTGACCAAACACGGTACAAAAACATCATGAAATGAAAATTTTCACCGCCAGTAGGTCATTCTCACTGGCCGCTAGAGCAAACCATTTATCAGTCCAACTTTTCCTCGCATCCTGCCCATGTAAGTGTCATAATTTGTCCCATCCATCTTGTTTTCAATTACTTATTTAGCCATCTCATTAGCCATTCCCCTGTAATCATAAACTGCAAAGTGCAAACATAACATACACCGTGTGACTGCTGCACTAGTAGTAGGGGAGACTGGGGAGACTTGATCCCTTTTTCTTAATTTGCCTGTAACTTTAAGAAAAACACAAAACTAGATCTATTTTTCGTGCAGAATGGCAGGTAAACATCTATTGCAAGTTTATACACAACAGAAGGATTTAAAATTATTGTTAAAGTTTTCAAAACTGTGTTTTTATGGAGGCATGTCTTATGAAGCATTTTTCAAAAATGGGTCACAATTGATCCCCCTTTGAGCACATGGTTAATTTAAAGGGAAAATAACTCCAGAAGCTTCCTATTCATTTTATTTTCAAGTTTTCTTGTATTTTTCATGAATACGGTGTATTTGAAATTACAAGATTTCCTTCAATTGTTAAGGATATGCCGTATTTTGAAAATGGGGAGACTTGATCCCCCTTTTAATGTTGTGTAATAAAATAATAATTATTTGACACGTTTTATCATTGATTATACTAGAATTCCGGGTAAATAGAGGCTTCCAAATAGAATTTTATTTTTCACATGTATAATGTGTGTGTAATCCTCAAGGGATCAAGTCTCCCCATGTCACTGTTGTATACACTAAGCTACATTAATTGCAATATTTATATAACAGCTTGATTTGGATAAATACGTTTGATAGTATTTTATTTATACTATGTGCTGTGAAATTTTGACACGATTTGATTCAATTTTCACAAAGTTATTGAGATTTTTCGGAATCGCCTAAAAGATTTCTGAAGGACTGAAAACAAACCATCAGCCATTAAAAATAATGCAATACACAATTAAAATGAATTGTTGCCAAATCTTTGTCGTCTGTCCAGATGTTGTTTTGGAAAAAATATGCTAGAAGAAAACTGCTTTTGATTCCGAAAAAATATGGGGGGAACAAGTCTCCCCAGGGATCAAGTCTCCTCAGTCTCCCCTACTGGTAGGTGTGTGCATTGCATATAAACAAACATGTAATGAGATACAGAGAGTCCGAGCCGAGCCGGGAAAATTACCTTCCGAGTAATCAATAACGCCAATTAGCACCATAATCACCAGCACCAACTTTACATCGATGCCACCGAAGATACCGCCAAGCGTTGGCGACGATGACGACGACCAAGATCGGTGACAACTCCGCGCAGGCCGCTGCTGCTGCCATCCCCTTCGGACACCATCACTGCAATCACTACTGCTTTTACAATCACTGCTGCCACCCCTCCGCACTGCACTGGGATTACAATTTTCTTCTTTTTCTTCTTCATCTTCTTGTAGCACACGGTTGGCAACACTGCTACTGCTGGTGGTGCCACTCGGTTGATGTTGGTGGGAATTCTGGGCTTTGCAGCTCTTCTGCTGCGGTCGCAGCTGTGACAAGCGGTAGATCGATGATTTGGCGGGAATGGAAACTAGAAGGGAGGAAACCAAGGACGGGAGGGTTTGGAACCAGCGCCGCCACATCCAGACACACTTTGGCCGTCGACGTCCGCGACGACGACCCCGAGGTCTACTTTGGGGACTGCCGCTAGTGCTGCTGTTGTTGTTGTCTTCTTGATGTCGCTGCTGTTTCTGTTGAACTTGTTGTACTAGGTCGTCACCACCGGGACCACTTATGCTAATGCTACTGTCGCTGCCACGTCCAAGCGGATTCTCCAGCAAGACAGGCGCTTGGCTGCGGGGATTCAGGCTGTTCAGGCGATAAATTGGCTCGATCGACGCGTTATTTCGGGCATCGAGCGCCACACACTTTACATAATTTATGCCGTTGTCTAATTTTAGCCCAACCGCGACTGACGACGGAACGCTCATTTTCACAGGTCGCAACTTGGCAAATCGGCGGCAACATCTTCTCGACCCCCCGCTGCTGCTGTGCTCCAGTTTTTCGCACTCGGCAGCACCCACTCCGTTTCTCATTCAAATCTTCAGGCGCGCGTGCGACGAGTTAACCGGAGAGGACCCTAACCAACAATCCGCTGAACCGGAACCGTTTGATCTGCACCGCGCACTACCGACGAACGAATTCTTCGCAACTTTCCTTCGCCGATTTTCTCTCTTTCATAACAACCGACCCGACTGGAAGAATAATAAACTAAGCGCCTTCATCGAACCACGTGAGTTATTTCAAGTCCTCGTGCGCATAAAGTTACGTTGATTCGCCGTTCCAACCATTTGAAATCATCATCATTCTTCATCGGCGCAAGAAGAATTGAGGAGCAGACTGAGATTTTCCCAACCAACAGCAAGGGTAAATACGCGCAGTTACGTGAATTATGGCTGCTGTCCGGATGGGAAACTGTGTTTGCGTTTCCTCTTTCCGAGAGATCGGAATGCAAAGGAATAACAATCGCTTGTCGCTGCGCACCGTTTCGTCACGTGAACCGTCGAGAAGCGGTTTGACGGTTGGGCTCCGATGAGTTTCGCACAAACTTTGCACCGAAGGTTGTGAGTTTATTAGCGTTTTTGGTAAATGGAATCAGATGATTACTGATCTATGGTGGTTTGACGTTGTAATATCTGGAATGGGATAATAAAAGGAAATAGACACGGTTAGCAATCTTCTATATGAAATATATTGTAATGTATGTGCATTGTAGATGAGATCACGCCGAACACATGAGAGATTTCGATTTGTTTGCTATAAGTTCCTATTCGGTTTCACAGTTTATGACAATTAAAAAAAAAACATGTGAAAATTGAGATTTTTGGAAGTCACCGCGGTATGCCTTGCAGAATAATAACAGTAATGTTACGTAGAATTGACCTGAAGTCTTACACAAAAAAGCTTGTGTAAATTTGTTTGACATGACATATTTCTACGTTCATTACTGTTTCAATCATGTTACTGTGTATCGTTCTCATAGTCCTCTGCAATTCTCCGACGACAGCAAGCAGGATTCCGTGCCTGACGACCCTGTGTGGACCATATTGTCACGCTCCGTATCATTCTGGAGCAAATCAATGAATTCCAAGAGTCTCTCTACCTGGTGTTTACCGATTACGAAAAAGCTTTCGAACGACTCAATTACGAAATTATGTGGAGAGCCCTTAGGTGCAAGGGTGTCTCTGAGAAAATCATGAGGCCGAAATCATGTCAAGCACAATACAGGGCATTTTCGTGCAGAGTACTGCACAACGGTGTTTTGTTCGATCCCATTCGGGTCGTTGCTGGAGTGAGGCAAGGATAGATATATATACTATCACCGCTAGTATTCCTCACTATTCTATACCAGCGTGGGTGCTCAGGAATGAAAGTAAGTAAGTAGTATTTCTGTTACAAACTCCGAGAAAAAAAAACGAAAAACTAGAACCAGTCTTTTAATAATTGGAGTGTTGATATTTGGTGACGAGAAGTCACACAGGAGAATCCAGATTAAGCTCGTTTCAGATATCCAATCAGGATTTGAAAAACTCCTGGCCATCGAGCTGATAGCAAGTCAGTACCAGCAGAATTTGTTGTGCAACTTCTGGAGCCATTTGATTCACTAGATAATTTTTCTCGTAGCTTATTTTAACCCTCCTAAGATGTTAGTTTTTTGCAGAACGATGGCGTAGTATACGTTCAGCGTGCCTGTCTGGGCCATATTGACACCAACATCACATAACATAAGTGGAACTACATATTGTGCATCCTAGCTTAATCACTCAGGTCCTACTGATCTGAGTCAGCCGCCATAAGATTGCGCCCGTTTGATTTGTACACGGCGGCTGACAGCTCCACCCGGCGGCTGCAAAACAGTTTTAGCCAAGGTGCACACCGTGAACAAATCTAGATTGAGTTTAAATAAGGGCGAAAGTAACATGAGAGAGTTCTCTTCATCGACTCTCTCTTCTGCAAATTAAAGTGACAAGATGCAAATTCAATCGAACTTTTTTACACTTAGACGCTAGATTGCATCGCAACCTAGCGATTTATGACCATTAAGTGCAACCATACTTGCATCTTGTCACTTTAATTTGAAGAAGAGAGAGTCGATGAAGAGAACTCTCTCATGTTACTTTCGCCCTTATTTAAACTCAATCTAGAAATCATACGTGCGCGGTCTGGCGCGATCTGAGGCTGCGCGTTTCGAACGCAGCTTGCTAAGAATCTAAGATAAGCGCGACAATAGTCAGAGTGTCAGAGCGAAGTAAAAAATTGTTTCCTTTTCCAGCACGCGAAACTGTTATATCTTTTAAAAGAGGCGTAGAACTGTCATTTATTTTGGTAAACAAAAAACATCTGATCCAACCAGTATTCCAGTTTTGGCAAAGAATACAGGAATGAAGATTAGCATCTGTGACATGTGCAAAACTAGCTGTTGGAAATTCACTTATTTATTTTGTCATAAATTCATTGAAATCTTCGAAATAACACATCCACGTTTTGACATATCGATCTCCCTTTATATTTAAGGCTAGGACACGTATTTTTCATTTGAGTTTACAAAGTTTCGTCACAATTTATATCCTATTTTAGATCTCCACGGGCTTTTTTTTTTTTTTTTTTTTTTTTTTTATGTGTATTTTAACTAGTTGCTAATTCTACACTAGTCTCCACGGGCTGCCAGTCTAGTTCTATGAGGTCTTTGTTTTACTTCACAACATTGAAAAATGGTATGCATGCTGAAAAATGGTATGACAATAATGTTATAACGCATTTGACATTTCGGTGCCCTGTATACCAGCGTATGAAATCGGAAAGGCATCAACTTTTTGAGCCAGAGTTCCACTTATGTTATGTGCCAACATCTTACATCACATTCTTACGTTTCTGATTTCATCATATGATTTATGAAAATACCAAGGCGCCGTCCATAAATTACGTAATGCTCTAAGGGGAAGGGAGAGTACGGCCGAACGTTACGGCCCATACAAATATTTTAGAATTTTTATACAAAAAAGCGTTACGGAGAGGAGAGGTGGTCATAAAATGCCAATTTTAGCGTTACGTAATAAATTGATGCTACACAAGTGTTGTGACTCGAACAGTTGCTAGGGTCCAATGATACAAGTTCAGTGCAAACCCTAAGTCGACATTCCGCAGGTACAGTATGCGGCAGGAAAAAATGCGAAAGTGTTTTTCAACTTCAAACCTCATTTTCGTCCATTTGACATTAACCAATCTATGTTTCAACGTTCCATGATCTATAATAGGCTAGTTTTCTGAAAAGTTAATTAAAACATTTCCCATTTTGGTCACTAACCTTTACAGGGCGGCGCCTCAAGATGAAGACAACCAGAATTTTCAAACCGCAAAAAATCGCACAGGTCGCTAAATTTCGCATCTGATAAAACAAAATTTTTGATTTTCTCTACAATATCATCAAATATATGCACTTATTTCATCTGCTGTGTGAAACTACATGGCTCTGGATCAGTGTGGTCTGGTTGTTCATCGAATTTGAGCTAATTTTGTTATAGTCATTTTGTTTAATGACCATTGGGCGCGCAGTTTATTGATATCCGCTTATTAGGCCTACATTATCACATGTTAAACATCAAATATGTTCATTTTTATTTTTCAGTGCTAGAATATACACATTGACTGATACACTGTCAGAAAAAATACACATATATATCCTATATTTAGCGTGTAATAGTGCCTTGAACTTTTCGCATATTTTCCTGCCGCACCCTGTAGATCAACAGGAACTCCAACAAGTTGATTCACATCGAGCCCTTATGAAAATCCTAACCAAAGGATCGAAACTTTGGGAACGATCTTAACCCTTATGTAGCCGACAAGATACCCGGGTACCCAGCACGCATTTAAAAAGCACGGTAAAGAAAAAAAATAAAAAGTTTGTCGGACACATAACGGTTAAATGATCAACGACTCTCTGTTACTGAAAAATGTATAATACTAAGTTTAAGGTCATCGCTTCATACTCCGTAAGATACTGGATTACTTTTGGTCACCACACTGATTTATCTGACTGCAACGTCGAATTGATGACCTGAAACAGGTAGCTAACCGCTCGCTCACCTCTAATAACAGCTATCACGGACATCGCCTCGATGCTTTGCTTCACATTAAACATCTGACAATATTCAAAAAATAACTGACTATTTTACTGGACAAAACGGAAAAAAACTATGCAACGGTTCACTACTCAGTCTTGTTTCTAACTATTCTGTGTCTTTCAACCGTCATTTTGTTGTTCAAGTCTAGTGGGTTAATGGTCTATTGAGTGTCATTGTCAGTAGTGTTCGTCTGATTACACTAGTTTACAGCCTTTTTGAACTCGGTAAGCTGATGATCATTTTTGGTGTAGAATCATGCCCTGAGTTCGAAAACGCGAAAGAAAAAAATTACAGTAGAGCGGAAATTTTTTCGACTTTCCATACAAGGTTGATGATTTGAAATCGATTTTTGTTCTATTTTTAAGCAAAGTCGCTCACTTCAAACATCTTATTCTCCGTAATCAATGCTCCGATTGAGCTGAAATTTTTACTGTAACTCGCCTACATATGATATGTCAAATAAACGTCGAGAAAGAATTTTTAAATTGGTTTTTTCTTATTGAAAAAAATACATTTCATCAAAAAATTTTGGAAATTTTGCTAAAATTTAAGAAGATCGTCCCTAAAACTCGCCAATATCTTGAATTTCATCAATCTGACGCAAAACCTGTATTCAGATGATCGAATGGTATTGTATTTAGCTTTTAATCAATGAAAAAAGATTTAGAATTGGTTGAACAAAACGCAATATATTTGAATTTTAGTAAATTACATTTTTTGAAAAGTTGCAAAACTCGATATTGAGCTAAAACTCAAAAACTGTTCTACTTTAAAATTTTTGAAGGTCGGTTTCGAAATCAGCACTTAATTGTGCTTCAAAAATTTTGGTTGTTGACAGAAGTTCACGACTTTCGTTTTATTTTGTAAACTTGTGTTATTACTTGTCTGTCTATCTACATGATTTGCTTTGATTTTTGTTTTAAATATAATTAAAATTCCAGCATATGTTGTAAATACAACTTTAACCATCGAACGATCGCGCTGTTGTATTTTGTACAACACGTTGAAAAAATCTTGCTTTTTGTACTCAGCATAAGCGTGGTGCTGGCGGTGATGGCCAACCGCGCGAGTTACGGAAGGTTAATAATCGCTTCGTTTGTTTACTTTTTTTTGTGTAGGTGATTTGGCACACTTCTAAAACAGGGAAAGCGGAGAACCGTCGATACGAGACTAGTATCTCCGTATGATCCAAAGCGAAGCGATGGTTGTTGTTGGCCGAAGGCAGTAGGAGAGCGGTTCTCTCCTTTAAGACCGAGTTCAAAGCTGATGTAGTTCGAGTCCTTGTTGTTTTCGTTGATGCCATTCATAAGTCCGTTTAGTTTGTTTATGTCACTCTTACAGTGTCCCAGTCTCTTCTTCAAAGTAGTTGTTGTGAGTCCAACGTAGCTGGCGTCGCAGTTTTCACAGGGGATTTTGAAGATCACATTATTGCGCAGTTCTGGTGGAATGCGATCCTTGGTCTGCATAAACAGGCTCTTGATGGTATATTCGTTCCTTGTTGCTAGTGTTGTGTTAGGATAATCAGCTTGGATAACTTTGGGGTCTCCAGTTAGTCTAGTTGTGAAGGCTATGGATCGCCAATCCGGAGACGGCGGGTTCGATTCCCTTTCCGGTCGGGAACATTTTCTCGACTCTCTGGGCATAGTGTATCATTGTACTTTCCTCACAATATACAAATTCATGCAATGGCAGGCAAAGAAAGCCCTTCAATTAATAACTGTGGAAGTTCTCAAAGAACACTAAGTTGAAGCGAGCAGGTCAAGTCCCAGGGGGACGTCGAGCTATAAAGTAGAAGAAGAAAAACTTTAGCCAATCGACCACTGAGCCTGTTGATGTGGACCATGGGTTTATAGATGACATCATCATTGTTGGTAGTGTTGTCTCTAATCGCCGCTATGGAATTTTGATTGATTAGTCAATGTCGTAGGGATCTCGGATAGTGGTTTGTCTGAAGATGTTTGTCTATAATGTTGTTTATGGCCGTCTGAGGGAGATTCGTACTTGGCTTCCTAACCCGTTTGATGAAGTTGGTAACCATATTTATGTTTATATGCAAAGGGTGGCTGCACAAGAAATCAAAAAAAAACCGCCGGATGCCGTTGGTTTACAGTACCATTCAGAAGTTGTCTTAGGACTGTCTTAGTTCTGTCTCAGCATTCGCTTTAGTATCGTTTGAAAAAGACATCTAGCTGGTTCTGTAATAGTTCCTATGATCTTCTCAAGATGTCTTAGCATATGAGTTCGCTGGACTGACTGCAAACTGTATTTCTGACTACTTCGCCGCATCGTTCTACTCCGTTGGATCTAACAGCAAAATATGGTTTGGCGTGAGTTGAACACGAGTGGCATAGACGTCAGAGGCCTTTAGTTAACAAAGTTTTTCACTTCAACAATCAGTATCTGCAGTCCCTTGTCATCAAGCTTCCCGTTGGCGCACGCATACATCATTAAGTCCTTTACGGACTGTACCATGCGTTCCCACGTTCTACCAATATGCGGTGCTACTGATAGGATAAACTTCCACTTTGTGCTAGTGAAGATAGTTGGCAGTCCCCGGTCCATTGGCATCGCAAAACTCGTTCTGGTTCTTGGCAATTCGTCTCATTTACACTCAAGAATTTAGCATGTTTCTGGCTTCTCACGAATCTCCGAACGCAGAAGATGCATGACTTTGTTGATAACATATAGGCTACTTCGAGGTAGGCGGCTCGCTCTGTCAGTGATCGATGCGATTCATCAACCCAACGTTACAGGTTGGGTCGTCCTAATCATGGTCGTATCATCAATGGAGTTCTTGGTTTTGCCCTACGTCTTAGAGACGGTGGATGCTGTCGTGGATAACTTTGCTGACTGCAAATTACAAGCCTTGGAATGTTGTACAGCTCACGAATCTCGTGAACTACGTTTTCTGAATTGTCATATCGGTACTGCTGATGATATCTGCGGACAAGTGGCTGTAATGGTTTCTCAGGAGTAAAGCTTTCATAGCGTAGCGTAGAGCGCTGACTTGCTCGTCTTACTTGGTTTTCGTCTCTCCATAATGTCTTCGATCATAATTTTGCCGTGGATGACAAACAGCAAGACCATTCTTAATGGATCAAACAAAGTTATCACTCACCGCAGTACTTGCCTTTTAATCGACCGTAGAGATGTACCTTTTCACTTTCGGATTAGTCATTAATATGTCGAAGACAAAGTACATGATGGCAAAGGGCTCCATTGAAGAATTCTGCTCCCGCCACCCCGAATTTCAATCGACGGTGATGAAATCGAGATAGTTGAAGAATTCGTGAACTTGTGCTCACTGGTGACCTCCAACAACGATACCAGCAGAGAAATTTAGAGACGCATAGTGACAGGAAATCGATCTTACTTTGGACTCCGCGGAACTTTGTGATCGAACATAGTTCACCGTCACATGAAGTTTAACATCTACAAACGCTGATTAAGTCCTCTATGAGCACGAAGCATGAACTCTACGTGCAGAGGACCAACGCGTCCTAGGAGCTTACGAACGGAAGGTTCTACGTACCATCTACAAAGTGCAGATGGAAGACGGGACTTGGAGAAGGCGAATGAACCACGAACTGCATCAGCTGCTGAGAGAACCAACCATCGTTTACACCGCAAAAATCGGGAGGCTACGGTGGGCGGATCACGTCATCAGGATGTCTGACAGCAGCCCGACTAAAATGGTTCTCGAGAGCCTCCCGACTGGTACAAGATGACATGGTGCACAGCGGGCTAGATGGGCCGATCAAGTAAAGGACGATCTGTGGACCCTCCGCAGAGTGCGGAGCTGGAGATCCACAGCAATGGACCGAGCAGGATGGAAACGATTCCTATGTACAGCAGAGGTCACTCAGGCCTTAGTCTGACCGGTAAGGTAAGGTAAAAAAGGTCGTTACATTAGATCTATATAAAAAATAACCTGCATAAAAAAGGTTTGAGAATAGTTGAAAAATTCTTTGATCAGCTTTAAACCTAAAACAGCAATCGAATCAAGATTGTTCCACAACAACCGGACCTAGAACATTCTAATCTGCAAATTCGTTTATTTGAACCGGTCGCAAACGGCTGATTTCTCAGAATCCAGATTCCCAAGCAAAACTCATATAGATCACCCCGCCGTTCGTCGCCCGATTGCTGGAATGTGGTATCGCCTTTGGTGGCTACTGCAGGCCACGGTTCTCGTTTTCCTTTATTTTTTTTATTTCGGCGCACATGTAACGTGACATTCGGAATAAATGAATTTATAAACTTCTCACAGAGCGACGCGACGGACTCGCGTGGCTCGTGGCAGACTGGACCAACCAGAGCCAGACAATCCTACCGACGACCGCCTCTGCCAGCCAGCCAGCAGCACCATTGACCATCGTCGCCTCGGCTTCGTTGAACGAATGTGGCGAGGCGACGACGACGACGACGATGCTTGTTGCACGTCTAGTCATCCTTCCGAATGAGTGCAGTGCGGTGCAATGTCGATACGGCAGCGGGTGCAGACTGCAGAGACGGCTGGTGGCGGTGATTGTTTTACTGTTTTTTTTTTTGCCAGTCAGTTAAAAATGCATCAGTTTATAAAGGTTTTTAATTGAATTGCAAGTTGGTCAACGTGGTTCAGTGTCGGGTTTTTCGACGGTGCCCTACCTCAAAACGATACGTATGCGTTAGGCGGGCTCGGTTTTGTGAAAAGATGAAGCAGTCGTATTAGATAAGTCTATCAATTTTTGCAGGAAGAATTCAAAGCTTTAGTCTTATGATCACTCGTCGATCTAAGAACATATGAACCCATGAAAGTTTGCATAGTCATTTTGTGGCTTCTCAGGGCTTGCAAAGCAAAAAAATAGGAATGGACTGTTTCTGAACCAGTCTAATATTAGTATTTACTACGGTGGTGATCTGACGGTGGGTTGGCACAAATGCAACTTGGATTTTGTCGTCGTAGTAGTAGTTGTTGTTGTTGCATCCGTCCGAACTTGGTCCCAAATGCAGTTGCTCTTCTGCACCGCTCGGTCAATGGTAGAGGTTCAATTGTAAAAGCATGGCAGGCGAGTGAAAAATATAGTACTACGATGCAAACGATGAAGCAAACGCAACGTTCTGGGACTTGGGAATCAAAGAGAGGGACGGAGGCGCGGATATGTGCGGGCAAAGTTCTACTTCGTGCATTTTTTCGGCTATTGTACCACAACCACTAGATTATAATGGAATACGTAATGTAGGTCTCTGGTTTACGAGGTTTCTGGATACTTTTTTCGTTATTTTTAGACTCCACGTAACAATTGTAGATGTTTGTGATATATTCATACAGAAGGACCATCTCTTGTATATCGCGTTCGACCTTCACTATGCTTAGCAATAATAAGCTACTTAAAGCTTGTTTTAATTTTGATATTGTTGGGGGCAACCCTACGCCACTGGTATCCGATAGCGCACAACCTCGCGCTTTCTTCCGTCAAAGTTTTGTCAGACGCTAAGAGACGTCGGTTGCCAAAATTCCTGCTAATCATTCTCAACACCATTCTTTGCATTACACGAAAAAGGCAGAGTAAAAAGTATTTTGTAAGATTCTTTAATTCATGAATTCAGTCCGTCATCCTATTGCCAAAATCGAGAATTCCAACTAGGAGACCAATTGTAAGTAGCTATAAGTTTATTGATTGAAGATCCTTAAAATAACTGAAGTAATTTCTAATACAGTTTGAGCTCACTTAACCACAAAAACGGTGTGCTACAAAACCCTCCGAAAACATCCGAAACGTTCCAACAGATATGCTAAGATGATAAGTCTAAAAATAGTTAATTCCAGTGGGATGTTGAGGCAGGTTGACCAACAAGATCTTTGTTTCCGCATAACTATGGTTACTAATGATCCGAAAAGGCCCATATAATAGGGTCATTTGATACCATCCACATTGGCCAACACTAATTGGAATGCACATCAACATTGTTCCCTAACTTTGGTCGTGCTTCATACATCAATATCCATGACATCTTAATCAACCGCAGATAAACAACAGCATAAAGCCATTCTTCTCGTGTCTATCCCTCTGCATGCGCTGAGAAGACCCATGTGACATGTGGATGCCGATCTCGTGTATGGGTACATCAAATTCCTCGATATCGGATTACAGGTTACCCGAGTCTGCAGAATGTAAACAGCAAATTGTATTCCTGTGTAAGCAAGTGTAGGATTGACCCCCATCCATCCATACCATGCCGAGCCTGGCCGTGCCGTTCCGTGGTCCGAAAATAACGTGTGTCGTCCTGAACGACCCGACAGACGTCGGCGACGACGCAATACCTTTAGGTATGTGACGCAACAAGTGCTGCTGCTGCACTCATTCACCATCAGTCAGCAGACTTACTGAGAGAGCAGCAGCTCCGCTCCGCCCCGATAGGCTACATATGGCACGGATGAGCACTGGCTGGGCTATGACGAGTGCGGAGGAGTGCAGATGTGACAGCCAGGGACATTCTTCTACCACATCGCCACATCGGATCAAATTGCCTAATCGAAAGTGCGCTGCATGCTGTTCTTCGGTCGGTTCTTGCATCACACATAGGGATGGAGCGGTTTTACCGGCGGTCAAAATCTAGGGTGCACTGGATGCACATTTATTTGGTAATATACCAAAGTCAGTAATCACACCAAAATAAGGCATTCATGTTTCATATCATGGTTTGGAAATACATTCGAATTTCTGCTAAATCCATTTAAATAAATTCAATTTAGGAACCTCTATTACAATACAATAGAAACGTGTGGAAATGTGCTAGAGGCCAGTGTGGTTGACCCCTCCAGTATAGGTAGTCGAATCTAAAAGCGTAAGTAATCTTCTGAAACCTTTCGGTATTCTCTTGATATCCTTGGAAGCAGCTGATAGGATCCTGAAGCATTGATTGATTGATTTGTCTTTATTAAAGAGACTTTCAGCCCTTGGCTGGTTCGTCTCTAACACCTCCTGAAGCATTCTGAAATCCTCTTAAACCCTCTGAGATCTCCTGAAACGTCCATGAATATTCCGAATTCGCCTGAACCCCTCACAACACCTGTATTTTATAAAATTCCCTGAGATCTTTCTAAAATTGACTAAAATTCTCTGAAATCCCTTGGTGTCCCCTGAGACATCCCAAAATCAAAAAACCACCAAAAGCCCCCTAAATTTCTTTAAAACTTCTCTGAAACCTCCTGAAGTTCTCCAAAGAACTACCCCATGAAAATTTTTGAAAACACCCTTCAAAGACCTGCTGTATTCCCCGTGAACCTTCGTGGCTTCGTTTCTAGTAAATGCGAGTTTGATTTCCGCAATAGCTGTCAGCTAAGCTTACAGTTGTCCTACAGCGCGTTGCATGTTAGTCCATTGTCTGGTATCGTGCTTTCTTCGACGTCGATGTCTTCTTGCTCACTTGTTACTACATGGAGCCTCTTGAAAACCAGTGAAATCAATCTGAAATTTTCAAAAAACTCCCTGAAAAGCCATTAACTCCTCTGAAACCCTAGAAATCTCGTGTAACACCTCTGAATCTCAACCTCCCTTAAATCCTACTGAATCCTCTCCAAAAAATTTTCATTAAATCACCTGAAATCTTTTCGGAACTCTTATGATTTCTTCAAAATCGTTTATAAACCTCGAACCCCAATTTAAAAAACACAATGGACTTGCCGAATAAAAGCTCAAAAAACTTAATTAAAACTAAAGAAAATTATCCAATACGTTCCCAACGCAACTGACGAAGAATTTCTCAGAACAAATTCCGAAAGAATTCACAAAGAAATTACCGGACGCACCCCAAGGAATTACCAAAGAATACGTCATGGAAATTGACGAGGGAATTGCTGAAGGAATTGTGACGTGTGACATCGAAACTACGGGACTGGGCACTGCTGCCTAAGAAAAAAAACGCAGAAGAGGTACCAAAGACATTGTCGAAAAAAATAATCCTTAAGAAATTGCAAGGAGAAAAACTTCTCAATAGAATTTCCAAAGAAGTTCCTGAAGATTTTTTTAATTCAAGATACATATCGAAGAAATTTCCTAAGGCACTGCTGAAGCACTTCCCACAAAAATTGCTGAATAAAATCCAAAAGAAATTGTTTAATCTATACTCAAGAAATGGTAAATTATTGTCGAATAAATTCCTTAAAAATGTGCCGTATTCATTGCTGAAGAATTTGCCTAATTATTTCCCAAAGCAATAGTCAAAATAGCTTTCAAAGGAATTGTCATAGAAAATCTCAAAGAAACTGCTCAAAAGATCCCTTAGAGTATTGCAGGAGGATTTCGAAAAATAAAATACTGAAGGATGTACCGAATCAACAATTAAAGAGATGGACAAAAACAAATTATCTAAGGAAATCCCAATGGAGTAACAAAAGGAATTTTCCATGAATTTACCTAAGAAATATCAACTTTAATTACTGAATGAATTCTCTGCAAAAGAAGTTTTCAATAGACTTGATGAAGAAAATTCCATAGTGATCACCGAAATTTTTTTGAATATAACAAATGCCGCTGTAATGCATTTGAGAATTTCCGAAGTTAAGTCGAAAGAAATTCCAAGAATTCAAAGAAATAAATAATCAACCAATGATCACATAAATTCCCAAAGAAATCATCATCATAAATGCTAAAAAAAGTCCAAAAAAATAACTGAAAGTAATTTTAGTAGACATTGCCAAAGAAATTATAAAGAATTTAACCTAAGAGTTATTAGAGAAATTCTAAAAAGAATTGCCTAAGGAGTAATCGAAAGAGTTATGTAAGGAAATACCAAAGGAGATTCTGCAAACATTGTCAGTTGAATTTTGCAATGAATTTGCTGACGGTATTGCTGAAGGAAATGACAATATACAATATACATTCAGAATAACTTAAAGGATTGCTCTCATAATTCTTATAAAAAATTGCGAAACACATAAGAAATATGAAAAACCCTGATTAATCCACCTAGTGGTGATAGCGCCTTTCTCGTCGAATATGTACTCATGATGTCGACGTAAGCCGAAGTGTTCCTGAATCCCGAGAATACTTTATTGAGAAAAGAAAGAATTTTATCAAAGCCATTATCGAATAGAAAAACTTATTGATGACGCATATTCCGACGTTATGTTCAACGTATAGGCAGAGCTTAAAAATATCAGAGCTCTCAGTTGACTGCTTGACCACCTTCACTGTCATTGGAGGCCAATCAATATGAAGACGATTATTACAAGCTAAGATATAACCTTTTTCACAACCACAGATCACTTTGGGGTCGTCGACAAAGTTTTTTCTGTACCGTAATCCGGGGTCAAATTGATCACTTTAAAACAACTTTAGCGGATAACATTGATGGAATTCCAAATATTGCCAAAATAATTTCTTTAAAATAAGTACCCAGTGGATCTGACAGAGTTTTGTTCAACAAATTTAAACTTTAAGTTAAATAACTTCAAACATCATTAAATTGGAAATGCCACTTTGGGGCGAAATTGATCAGTACACAATTGAGCATCGGTTGGAAAGGAAAACGCCTACAGGTAGGCAATTTCATTTGAAATAAGTGAGTTCTTTTACAATAAATGACTATTTCAACATAAAATGAACTTGTTTTTAACTATTTCATGTTCTTATTAGCTACATAACTTTCTCACCAAGGCTCCACAAAAATGTTAAAACAGAGAATTTACGGGAAGTCCTATTAGCAATCGATTGTTTAGTAGCCTATGTAGGAGCTAAATGAGTAATACATTGCAAATTCCTAAAATAATAAGGCAAAACCAACTTTTTTCTAAAAAAATAAAATTCTACACTCATCTCTAGACATCTACGAACCAGATAACATAAAAAGTTTAAGGTTATTACGACGCTTAAGAGTTCCTAGTATGGAATTACATTGTAGTACCCGAATGATCAATTTGACCCCGGTTTACGGTACACTTCAGGCTATATTTTATTATCGCTGATTACAAGATCCATGTAAAATTGAACAATAAAAAAATCCAAACAAGTGAAATTTCCCAAGCTAAATCCCAATAAAATTTCAACCACATAACAGAGCGCGAGGGCGCAACCAGTCACATCAGAATTTTGTGTAGTAACTTCAGACGCAAAAGGGGATTGAAAAAAAATGTTCAGGGTTGTTGCGGTTAAATTTTAATTTTCCCATACAACGTTGACTGTAAGGATGAGTAGGAATCTGAAATGGTGTGATTTGATGAGTTCTGAGATCACTTTAGTTTTGTCATGATGAAGAGAACAATTACACATATCTATCGCTTGCTATGATTTTGCTCACTTTCGTAGTTCCGGCAAAGCACCCAAAGTTGGTTCCGTAATACTGCTGGTAGTCTCTAATGTGGTTTGAGCCTATTTTTTGCTAACCTGTAATCAGGTTATCAAAAAAGCCGCGATTTGACATGTGGCATGCATTAGTTTGGTTAACTTTTGTATATCCACTTCCGGCGGGACACCCGGAACCACAAACACTACCGGTAGTAACTTATGTAGTGTGTGCCTATTTTCTTAATAACCGTTCATCAGGTAATCGAAAAGGCCGTGATTTGATGCACCGAATGCATGAGTTTGGTTCAATTTTACATTTTACCACTTACGGCGAGACATCTGGAACCAGGACAGTACCAATTGTCCCAAATATGGCATGAAACTAGTTTCCTCTAACTGTTCCTAGAAAGCCACGAATTGATGTGTCGCATGCATGGGTTTGGATCATTTTTACATTTTACCAATTTCAGCAGGACACCCGAAACCGGTTCTGGAACACTACCGGTAATCTCTAATGTGATCTGAGACTATTTTCTTGCTGATCGTTCTTCAGGTTATCGAAAAAGCCGGTATTTAATGAGCCGCACGCATGTGTTTGGTTTCCTTCCACATTCGTCCACTTCCGGCGGGACACCCGGAATCAGTTCTGGAACACTACTGGTTTTCCCTAATGTGGTCTGAGTTTTTTTTTGTTAACCGTTCACATGCATGGGTTTGGTTCTCTTTTACATTTGACCACTTCCGGTGGGACAACTGCAACCGATTCCGGAACACTACCGGTAGTTTCCAATGTAGTCTGGTTCTATTTTCTTGCTAATCGTTCACCTGGTTTTTGAAAAAGCCGCAATTTGATGTGTTGCATGCATTACTTTGGTTCACTTATATATTTGGCCACCTCCGGCGGGACACTCGGAATCGGTTCCGGAACACTACCGGTTCAGATATGGTCTAAGACTCTTTTGCTGCTTACCGTTCATCAGGTTATCAGAAAAGCCGCAATTTGGTGTGTCGCATGCATGGGTTTGGTTCACTTTTGTATTTGGCCAATTCCGGCGCGACACTCGGAACCGGTTCCGGAACATTACCTGTAGTTTCTAATGTGGTGTGAGCCTATTTTCTTGCTAACCGTTTATCAGGTTATCGAGAAAGCCGCGATTCGATGTGTCGCGTGCATAGGTTTGCTCCACTTTAATATTTGGCCACTTCCGGCGGGACACCCGGAACCGGTTCTGGAATACTACCGGTTCAGATATGGTCTGAGACTATTTTCCTGCATACCGTTAATCAGGTTATCGAAAAAGCCGCTATTTGATGTGTCGCATGCATGGATTTAGTTCATTTTTATTTGGCCACTTCCGGCGGGACACCCGGAACCGGTTCTGGAACACTACCGGTTCAGATATGGTCTGAGAGTATTTTCCTGCATACCGTTCATCAGGTTATGGAAAATGCCGCGGTTTTATGTGTCGCATGCATAGGGTTGTAGCATTTTCATATCTGGCCCCTTCCTGGGGTACCGGTCCGGAACACCTAAATGGCCATAACTCCGGAACGGCTGGACCGATCCGAACCATTTTCAATAGGAAACAATGGGACCAGATTCCGCGTCGAATGAACCGTCGGTCATTAAAATCGGTTGAGGTTTACTGCCAAAAAGTGATGTGAGTTTTTTGTACACACACATACACACATACACACATACATACACACACACATACATACACACATACATCACCTCAATTCGTCGAGCTGAGTTGATTGGTATATGTGACTCGACCCTCCGGGCCTTCTATCAAAAAGTCATTTTTGGAGTGAACATATAGCCTTTCCAGTACACTTAGTGTACGAGAAAGGCAAAACGTATCAATTCTCAAATAATAACCGAAAACTATCACATTTCCTTAAGTCTGCACAGCCAAGATACGAAAAAAAAATCGTAACACTTGTTCGCAACAGATCGAAAAACTCGCAATGAAAATTTTTAGTAATTGCACAAAGATTTTGACGAAGAATTTTCCCAAGTGCACCGTAAAATGGGGTGTTAAGAACTCGTGGGATGTTAACCCTCCTTGTTTTGAGGAATCAAAATGACTATTTAAGATTTGTTTTTAGTTTTGAAAACCATATGAGTATGAGCAATTCCTCCAGGATTTTTTCCATAGCTCGCTGCAGTGATTCCATCTTGAATCCCTCTACAGTAGAGTCTACACTGGGAAAAAATCTTCATTCCTTCTATGTGTCCGGAACATGGATTTTTGCAATGGGGGTAAACAAATGTTTTCCATTAGTGTGACACATACTTTTTATGAGGCACCATACAGCAGCGACTCATACAATTTAGAGCACATACTATTCATGCGCTAATTTGCCTGCGTAATCGGGAATTGGTTGCATATACTTTGGATGCAGTTTGGCACATGGATATTTGCCATTAAGTATGAGGCAATTTTCCTGAGTGTAGAAATTCCTTAAGAATTCATCTAGGGATTCCGCCAGACATTTCTTCCGGAATTTGGCCTGGGATATCTTTAAAAGTTCCTCCAGTGATGGTTCAAGTGCTGTTTTCGAGGTTTCCTTCATGAATTTTTTCAGAGATTTCTTCAAGGATTTCTACATATATGTTCTGGCAGCACGGGCAACGACGATCATCACTGTGGGATACAGAATCCAGCCTATAGAGATGACAGATTGCCAAACAATGACCATTGTAAAACGATTAAACGCATATAGCGTGTATTGCGATAAAATCACTCCGTGAATTAATTATACTATTTTACAAAGGTCGCCTGAGATTTAAAGAATTTCTTTGCCGTTATAGTTGTTTTATGCTATGTTTCAATAAGAGTGCGTGGTGAAGGTAAAATTGTTAACCACCCATTGGTTGAGTTGGTAAAATTAAACGTAAACTCCGTAGCATTCCACAGATTCGATTCGTAGATCGGCAATCACTTAGGCTATTTTGATACACTACGCGTTTGCATAGTATACAGGTATGAAGCGCACCTAAAACCCTTATCATCATAAATTATAATGACGAACTGTAACTTTAGGTGAAAGCGGTGGTCTATTCGACGGCATCGTTGGGCTCAGGTACTGAACCGGTTTAGGGAAAACTAAATGTACGGTGAATGATGAATTCGATATGTTTGTTACCAAGCCACAATAAAACCCCTATTTTTGTTTTAGCTTTGAGCTGCGCAAATTAAAGCCCGCTGCGAGATTTTTTTCCTCTACCAACAAACTCAAAGATTTACTTCACGATGCCCGAGAACGAAGTCTACGATTGCGGCGCTTGCGAGCGACCGAATTTCGCCGATGTGGGTATGGTGGCGTGCGATAGTTGTGCCGTTTGGAACCACTACGTTTTTGCCGGAGTTTCGCCAGGAATCCGCGACCGAACGTGGAGATGTGGTAAGTGTCAGCCCGTGTTGCCTCCGGAAATCACCGGAACGAAGAAGAAGACGAGTAAGAAGCTTCCGGCGAGCTTGAGTGTCCTCGGTGCGACGAGTGAGATTACGAAGACAAGCAGCGCCGAACTCAAGAAAACGTCCGACAAGTCCAAAAGTTCAGCAAAATCCAAGGCTATGGCTGTTTCCAACGCCGCCGCGGGCGGTGAACCTTCTGGCGGAAATGTAACTCCGATAAAGAATCCGGAAGTTGTAATTTCAACCAAACCGTCCGATAGGGAGATGCGATCTTCCAAGTCCAGTACTTCAACCACCAGGGCTCGAGCGCAATTAGCATTGCAGCGATTAGAGGACGAGCGACTGTTGGAGGAACGGAAATTGAAGCAGGAATGGGCGCGGCTGGAGGAAGAAATCATCCGGCTGGAGAAGGAGAAGCTACTAAAGGAACGGGAGCACGCTATTCAGGCCAAGGAATTGGCGATACAAGAGAAGTACTTGCGGGAGAAGCTCGAGTTGGAAGATTAGATTGCTAACGAGGAAAGCAGTCAAAATTCGAGCGTTTCGGGTCGCAAGAGTAGGACCAAGGCCTGGTTGAAAAGTCAACACGAACTAAGCGAGCACAGCAGAAATAACGATTTGGCAAGTTCAGTTCAACCACCACAAGTCGACGCGGGAAGCGAACGTGGAGAAGCCCACAGACAAAACGTGTTGGACGGCGTTTCCAATTTTCGGATGGAGCGCGATGGTTCCAACAACCGACGTCGTAACTACGGAGTTGCACCGAATGCTTCCAGGTTGTCGCATGAGGACGAAGGATCCGTGATGAGCTCTCACGGGGTGGGGCCAAACGCCGCACAGATAGCAGCGAGACAGGTTTGGCCGAAGAAGCTTCCCACATTTTCGGGTGATCCGGAAGAATGGCCGATATTCGTTCACAGCTTTGAGTCGGCCAATGCAGCGTGTGGTTTTTCGGACGTAGAGAACGTCATTCGTTTACGTGAGTGTTTGCGAGGTCCAGCACGAGATGCCGTCGTCACGAAGCTCATGTTTCCCGAGAGCGTCAGAGCGATTATGGACACCCTGCGGCGATTGTACGGCAGACCGGAGATTTTGGTGAAAAACCTTCTTGACAAGGTTCGTCGGGTGGAGGCACCAAAGCCTGAGAGACTGGATTCGTTGATCAATTTCGGGCTGACGGTGCAGCAGCTATGCGACCACTTGGCAGCCGCAAAACTGAAGGGTCATCTGTCGAATCCCACCTTGCTTGGGGAATCAGTGGAAAAGTTGCCAGCCTCAATTAAGATGGAATTGGCCAGGTTCAAAAGGGCGTATAGTGAACCAACGCTTCAGCACTGCGGCATGTTTATGGAGGAGATAGTTGACGACGCCAGTAAAGTTACGATCGCCACTCAACAGAAATCATCCGGTGGGAGAGTCGACAAGGACAAACCGAAGGAAAGGGGACATGTTTATTCACATGAAGACACGTCGGGAGTGCAGAACCACGTACCAGAGAGACAACCTTGCCCGATCTGCGGAAAAACAGATCATCGTGTAAGAAACTGTGAACCATTCCAGCAGTTAGGACTCGAAGCTCATCTAAAGGCCGTCGAACGATTCAAGTTGTATGAAGTTTGCTTGTTCGATCACGGGCAATGGAAGTGTCGTTCGAGAATCCGATGTAACATTGCCCAATGCCGGGCTCGTCACCACCCACTACCTACTGCATCGCCCAACGCAAAAACCACGTCAGCGTCAGCTCCGAGCTTCGGAGTGTAATACGCACGAGCGAACGCAAAGATCGGTCCTTTTAAGGATCATTCCTGTTACACTCTTTAACGGAAAAACGAAATGTGAAACATTTGCGTTTTTAGATTAGGGATCCTCGCTGACTCTTATCGAAACTAGCTTGGCGCGTCAGCTTGGTGTCACAGGTGTTCCGGAACCCTTGGAATTGCGTTGGACTGCGAGCGTGATGCGAAACGAGAAGAATTCAAAGCGTGTGAACCTTGAGATAGCCGGAAAAGGTCTACCGAGACGCTTCATCTTGAAAAACGCTCACACTGTCGAAGAATTGAACCAGAGCCTGATGTTTGGCGTACTATCGGAGAGGTTCGCACATCTCCGGAACCTTCCCGTATCGTCGTACTCTGCGAAAATTAAAGCCCGCTGCGAGATTTTTTCCTCTACTAACAATATATTTCATCCAGAATTCCGCTGGAGATTGTTCCAACAATTCCATTTGGAATTATTCGAAGTATTTCTGCAGGAATATCTTCAAGAAATTCTTTCAGAAAATTTTACTAGAGATTATTAAAAAATGAATCGAGGAACTTCTAAAAAAATCCATTAGGACTCCATCCAAGTCAACAGTTCGTCCAAAAATTACTGCAGACATGTTTTTTTTTTATTTTTATGCTAGGAATTTCTACAGAAATTCTTCCAGGAATTCGCTAAGAAAGCTCTCGTGAGATTCCCTAAGGAATTCCTCATGGGATTGCTTCCAGGAAACATCATGGGGTTTCTTCACAAATTTCTCCAAGATTCCTGGGAATTTCTTCTGTAATTCTTTCGGGAACAACTTCCAGGATTATTTTGAATATGCCTCCGAGAGCTCTTCTTGGGATTCCTTCAGGAATCCCTCGTGGGATTCTTCCAGAAACTTCTCCAGGAATTAATGTAAGAATTCCTTCAGGAACTGTTTAGAGATTCCCTTAAGAATTCCTCTTGGGATTGCTTGCAAGCTTCCTCCTGGGGTTTCTTCAGGTACTGCTTCAGGAATTGCTCCAAAAGTTCTCTGATTACTCTTTCAAGGATTCGTTCAGGATTTCCTCTGGAATTTCCGCGATTTCTTCAGTACTTTCTTCTGGAATTTCTTCAGAAACTCCTCCTAGAATTTCTTGGTTTTCTTCAGAAATTCTTCCTGGGATTCCTCCAAGAAGTCCATAAGGGATTCCTCCAGAAATTCCTCCAAAGTTCCTCTGGAAATTCCTGCATGAAAAAAAAGCTCTTAGGATTCGTCCGGGAATTCCTCTAGCAATTTCTCTTGAGATACCTCAAGGAATTCCTCTATAGATTCC